>NW_025814856.1:67870000-68075000 GCF_022079265.1 Lynx rufus | reverse complement strand
ACCATCTTACCAAGAAAAAGATCTGGTCTTTTGTCACTGTCTATGATGATACCTGTAGGTTTCCTTTTAATGCTCTTCATCAAGTTGAAGAAACTTCCTCATATCCCTGGCATGCTGAGATGTCTGCCCTAAACCGATATTTAATTGTATCAGATCCTTTATCTGAATCTATTATATGATTTGCCTTTTTTTTTTTTCAGTTTGATAACTTGGTGAATTTCACTGATTGATTTTTAAATGTCAAACCAACCTCATTCTTGGAATAAACCCCACATGGCCATGGCATATAACTATTTTTTTATAGATCCTTTTATTTATTTTGCTAATAAGTTGTTAATAATATTGAATCTCTTGATATATTCCCACAGGCTACTGTGGCCCTGTTTTCCTTATTTTCAGTCTTTTTTTTTCCTTTTATTGTTTTCCTTTGGGTGTTTTTCATTATTGTTTCTTCAAGTATTTGCTACAGTTTTTATATATTTCCTCCAAGAAATTATATTTTCCAATCTGCTACTATTCATATTCAATTTTTTTTCTAGAAATTCTATTTTTACTATTTTTATATCTTCCATTTTTCTCCTTACTTTGTTTATACTGGCTTATAAATCTTGGTGTCTATAATAATAATTTTAAAATGCTTATCTCATCTTTTTAATTTTTGGATCCGTGTGTATCCATTAATGTTTCTTTTCCTTATGGATCGCATTTCGGAGCTTCTTTGGGAGTTTAAAAAAATTCAGTTGGACGCCATATTTTTATCCTTGAATCCTCTGAATTTTGTTGTCTTCCTTTAAAGGGTGTTGAAGTTGGTTCCAACACACAGCTCACTTACTTGCTGATTATCTTGGTCATTTTGTGTTAATGTTTATTCTAAAACTAGTGTCGTCCTGCTATTACGACATGACCTGTGCTGGGTTTCTTCTAAATGCAAGTGTCCTACCAGGCAAATTATTTTCTGGTTGGTGGGTCTTGAATGTTTTCCTGTCTCATATCAACTTGGGAACATTTCAGCTTAAAGCTCACAGATCATCTTTCCCAGGCATCGGCATTTCGCTTTACACATGAGCAGCTTGTATTCAGGCATATATTCAAGAGGGCTTCTAGGCAGATATTCAGAAATTATTCTTTGCAAAGCTTCCTCTTCTCTGATGCTCTGCCCACAAATTTCAGCCATGTTGAGCTCCCATAGATCCCAACTTTGTCCCCTGAAATCCCCACAACCAGTATGGTCTGCTTCAATCCTCTCTTCTTACTCTTTGAACTTGATGACACAGCATTTTTCTTCTTTGTGCAATGAATTGCTTCAAATATTTTGTCAAGATTTGTAATGTTTTTATGGCCAGAGGGAAATTTCAATCTCTGTTTCTACATCTTGGCTACAGACATAAATTCTAACATGGATTTTCCCCCTCACAGTCTTACTGTTTCTTTTGCTTTGTTTTTTAATTGAATGAAATTGCCACTCTTGAACCTGTATACCCAGTTCAAAAATTTTTTCTCAACCTTTCTTCACATTTCTGATCATCTATAAGGTCTAACTTAGGGGAGAGGGTAAAAAAAAAGTAAAAACTTCCAGTTATTAAAAAAAAGGGGGGGCACCTGGGTGGCTCAGTCAGTTAAGCATCCAACTCTTGATTTCAGCTCATGTCATGATGTCATCGTTGGTGAGTTTGAGCCCCATATTGGGCTGTGCACTAACAGTATGGAACCTGCTTGGGATTCTTTCTCTCTCTTCCTATCTCTCTTCCGCTTCCCCGCTTGCACTATCTCTCTTTCTCAAAATAAATACACTTAAAAAAAAAAAGAGGACGTGGCAATGTCATGTACAGCATAGTGACTACAGTTAATAACACTGCATTGTATATTTAAAAGTTGCTAAAACAATAGATCTTAAAAGTTCTTGTCACAAGAAAAAAATCATAATTATGAGTGATGTTTCATGTCAACTAGAATGATCGTGGTGATCATTTCATAACAAATATAAATATGGAAGCATTATGCTGTTCATCTGAAACTAATATAGTGTTATATCTGTCAATTATATCTCAGTAAAAAAAAAGGCAGTATAGCGTTGTCATAGATTGTCAGGTAGATCTGAAATTTATCCTGAACCTGGTTTATGTCTTTGATTCCCTATTACAGCTAATAATAACTATCTGGTACTTATTTGTTCAAGAAAATACAAGAGGATTAGCCTAAGATCTTCCTTCTCCATTCTTTTGCAATACCTCCACCTATAAACAAGATTACACATAAGAAACTGCATGGTTTTATGGTTGACAGCACAAATTCTGAAGCCTTATTACTAGGACTCAAATCATTTAACGACTCTGTAACCTTAGGAAAATTGCTTAATCTCTCGGTGTTTGTTTCTTCATCTACCAATTGGATGGCAATGATAATATGCCTATTTCACAGAATGAATGAGTAAATGTTTATAAAACAAATCAGCACATACATGGCAAAAATATTTTAACAAATACAGTTTTACTTTCTATAAATAGTTTCCCATTGTTGATGCCTAAATGCAAATCCAGTATATTGTTATATTGCTTTCATAACTGGTCTCCCTGACCAGAAATTTTAGACAAATTTCCCCAGTTTTTCTAAATTTGATTGCACATGGAAATAAAATGATTTTTAATGATATACAATCCCTCTGTTTATTATACTTACTGTTTTTTGTTTGCCGACATCCCTGAACTTCCTAGCATGATGTACTTGCTTTTTTTTTTTTTTATATGAAGTTTATTGACAAATTGGTTTCCATACAACACCCAGTGCTCATCCCAAAAGGTGCCCTCCTCAATACCCATCACCCACCCGCCCCTCCCTCCCAACCCCCATCAACCCTCAGTTTGTTCTCAGTTTTTAACAGTCTCTTATGCTTTGGCTCTCTCCCACTCTAACGTCCTTTTTTTTTTTTTTTTTTTTTTTTTCCTTCCCCTCCCCCATGGGTTCCTGTTAAGTTTCTCAGGATCCACATAAGAGTGAAACCATATGGTATCTGTCTTTCTCTGTATGGCTTATTTCACTTAGCATCACACTCTCCAGTTCCATCCACGTTGCTACAAAAGGCCATATTTCATTTTTTCTCATTGCCACGTAGTATTCCATTGTGTATATAAACCACAATTTCTTTATCCATTCATCAGTTGATGGACATTTAGGCTCTTTCCATAATTTGGCTATTGTTGACAGTGCTGCTATGAACATTGGGGTACAAGTGCCCCTATGCATCAGTACTCCTGTATCCCTTGGGTAGATTCCTAGCAATGAACAAATCAGGAGACTATAGATGCTGGAGAGGATGTGGAGAAACGGGAACCCTCTTGCACTGTTGGTGGGAATGCAAATTGGTGCAGCCGCTCTGGAAAGCAGTGTGGAGGTTCCTCAGAAAATTAAAAATAGACCTACCCTATGACCCAGCAATAGCACTGCTAGGAATCTACCCAAGGGATTGTACTTGCTTTTAATTTGACCTTGACTTATCCTCCAGGATGGATTGGTTACTCATTTTTTTCTTTGTGTATCAAGTTAATTGCAGTTCTTAAACCATAAGCTTCTCTCATGTTTTGGTGTATGTGTACTTGTTTTCTTATCAGCTCCTTCCTCTACCCACTAATTATAATTATTAACTTTTTAACTCTTAGCATGGCTATCATATCTGCTTTGCAGTTTTTCTTAGCTATTTAATTCCCTAATACTTTTCCATTACTTGCAGTCTTTACTCAGCATTTATAGCACATTGGCTTGTAGCAGTTACTACCACATGTGCTTCCATATAATACGTACTCGAGTGATTTGCTTAGCTTTCATAAGAAATAATGCATTTCTTGAGGGTCTTGAATTTTACAGATTTTCCCAATGTTTGTAAGGCATTCCCTATTAATAGCACAGAGATTTGCCAAACCAAAGGTTAATCAAATGTCTGCTAAATTAATAAATGAAAGAATAAAGGTTGGGATGATAGAGAGTATTCACAAAAATAGCCACCATTTATCATGGGGCTAAGCATCATTGCAGATAATTCCCTAGAAAGGACTAGACTAGGAGTCTCCCGGGGTAAGACTATCCCTTTAATTCTGACCATGAGAATTAAGAAAACACATACACACGCATGCAGACACAAACTTAAACAAGAGAAGAAATTGCTTTGTTGTGTTTTTCCTTTTGATCAGATATGGCACAAAGATAAATATTTATTATTTTGTACATGTTATCCGATATTTTAATCACCTTCAATTACATTACCCTAAGAGTAATTAGAAAGTTAGTGATATGGAACATGAAACTGTTCAATATAGGCTAATTCAAGAGAGTGGAAAGATCTTTAATGGCATTTCCTGAGTAATCACTCCATGCAAGACATGGGGAAAAAGGGATTATATTTGTAACAAGGTGCTGACAAATACATAAACATATTAATTAGATTAATTATATTTCTTTCTGTAAACTAAGAGAACTTCCGTGGTGAAACAAATAGCTGTTTCCCCAATTAAACACAAATATATCAAATCAATCTCTGAAGTGGTGTTTACATGGAATGTTATGCTTCCAGAAAAGTAAACGAAAGTCTCAGCAAATTCTTTCTGTCTTTGCTTTGACTCATCTATAATTATCACAAAACTAACTCTTGATTGCTTCATCGCTTGGTTCTCTGGAGGAAGCTAAAGACGTTCTTGTTCCTTCCATTTATAGGAGACAAACAGAACAAAACAAAACAAATCCCCTGCCAAAAATGTAGTTTCGGAAGTTTTCTGTAGAAACAGGAAGTAAGAGTCAAGGTATGTGAGTTTGCTCTTTTACCACCTTTTATGTTAAACATCCCTTATACTAAACAAAATATGTTACACAAAATACATTAAACATTTCTTTTATAGTAAAGCCTAAGGTGCTACAACCGTTACCACAAAATGGGTGGTGTTTCTCCACTAAACTACTTCCTTGGTGACATAAAAATTGTCAGTTACTAACAATTTAACTTGAATATCTCGGGATGATTTTTTTCCATCGGAATTCCACGTTGACACTATTTATAGTTTAATAATATTAAGCAGTTATGAAGTTTCAAAACAAATTTTACTGTCCATAGTGGACCCCCACCCCATCTACTGACCCACGAACATGATCACAAAATACAGCATATCAAGCTGATGAATAAAATGCGGTTGGGGGTTCATCTCCGGTGGACTAGACATACAAAGAATAAAGAACAATGAAGCACTGCTAAGGCTCTCATTCTCTCATTCGCCTCACACCCCTCCCCCCAAAAGAGCCAACCTCAATCCAAAGAGCCTGTAAACTGTGACCTATACAATAATGGACAGAGGACCAGGAACAGGAACTCCTCTCCTCACCCCCTCCATGCCCTGGTGAAGGGATAGACTTGAAAACACCGACAGGACAAAGCTAGGTTTGAATGAAGTATTGGAAGATGCACAAGTTATCCAAGTTAGTGGTGGAGGAAAGTGCTCTCCAGGCCGAAAAGTCCATGTGTCATGCTTTCAAAGTATGCGTGTATCAAGGAGTTGGGTAGATAGTCAGCTGAAGCACACTGAAAGTTACTCAGTCAATGCCAGGCTACACAAGGCCAACTTTGAATTTTGTTGAGTATCATAAGAAATGATAGAAACTGCAATACGGAAAATGCTGAGAGGCAAGTGTATGGTTAGTGATTGGGCCTGCCATTAGCCATTGGGCTATTGTAGTAGTTTAAAAAAGGAATTATGAGACTTCTAATTAAGGCAATTTTATAGTGGGATGCACCAGGACAAGGATGTATATATATATACATGTATACACACACATATACATACACACACAGATATATATATATATATATATATATATATATATATATATCTGTATGTGTATATATATATATGTATGTGTATATATATATATATATATATATATATATCTGTGTGTGTGTGTATATATATATATATATATATATATCAGATTGAATTGGACACAATAGAATGAATCACAAAAAAGAAGTAGATTTGTAGGTGAAAGAAAAAGTTCAGATGGGAAATTTCAAGCTTACAGAGCAAATTAATGCAAAGTGGGAATAACAATATGAGAGAAATAGGAGACATTTGATACAAATCAAGTTAAATTAGAAGGTCATCAACAAAAGGGTAACATTAGGTACCTGGTGCCAGGAAAATATTTTAATAGGATGTTTTATTCATTTTTTCCCCCTGAAACTAAGGAAGAAAGAAATGAGAATGTGAATAAAACATTGTGGCAATTAACCCACTCACAGATTTACAGCAATTATAATGGCAATCAGTGACGATGTTCCAACTATTTAACAGCTAATATAGCCCACACACCTTCCTATCAAAATAGTTGCTGAATAAAACCCCAAAGCATTGCCACCGAAATGTTGACAAATATGTATTTGTAAATATTACTAATTCATTTGTCTGGAAATCATCAAAGTTATCACCATGAAAGGAGCGAGAGTTTTGCTGGACTTTATTATACTTTATATATTTTATGATTAGGACTTTTATTTTGGATAATATATATGCTTTGGGGATAGGAATTGCTCTCCTCAAATATATGATCTTGCACAATCCTCTCCAGGTGTCAAAGTCTCCCTTGAGTTGCTACTGTCATGATGTGTTCTTTGCATGCGAAGGGGAACTCTCTCCATTTACTCAGTGTCCAAAGTTTTGTCAAGACCACTATCATCAAGAACTGTGGCAGCTCCAAGATTTTCCTCTACTGGAAAGCTAACAAGTTAGCCTACGATGGTTTCATAGATGCAGGCAGAACACCTGAGAATCCCAAGTGAGAGACAAATGACTTTATTACTCACGGGACAGCAGAGTCTGGCATCACCTTCACATTGATTTCTTTGCCAACAGGTCTCTTTGGGGAGATGCAGAGTGGTTCGGGCAGAGATTGTCTACACAGAGGCTTAAACAACCAGAATTTAGAAAACCCCCAACCTTATAAGGTTGCTGTTCACAAATCTGCCCAAAATTGATTTCAGATGGGGTATTATCTTTCTTATCCTGGCCAGGAAAAAAACAAAAACAAAAAACAAAACAAAAAAAAAAAAAAAAACACGCCTTCAGCCTGAGAGGAAGGCTCTATCAAAACGAAGCTGTTTGCTGTGTATACATCATTGATATGAATGTCGGAAGCAAGGAAGTTAACCCCTCTTCACAGGAGGTACAGAAATTCAGAGATTCATGTCAGATTTTCTCCAAAAATTACCTTTCATTCTCCTCTACACATCCTAAGAAAGACTGCAATATTTTGCCAAGAGATTAAAGTTTTAGGAAAGATAGGAAGATATTTTACAACAAATATAACTTATAGTTGATCCTTGTGTGGAACTAGAGCCTTTCCTTAGCTGGTGTCCAGCTTAGATCATGGGTAGAGGTTTGCTGTTTTCCACGAACAGGGTATCTCAAAGCATTTTTCTCCTTTTTTTTCTTTTTTCTTTCTTTTTTTTTTTTTTTTTTTGTCTATAAGGAAACATACTCTTTAATGAAATAAAATGGCTGTTTTCAGAGTCCTCATTTGATTTCTAATTATCAGCCTTCTCTGTCAATTAAGGTGAAGAATGTATATTCCTTTCAGGTGACAATGTCCATCCTCCATAAACATAATCCCATTATCTTCGCCACATGGACAGAGGCAGATGATTACAACAAAGTCCATTACCCCCAGTGTCAATACATCCCTCAGAAGTGAGTTATTTAGCTTCGGCTACACCAGAAGTAAAACATCAATATGCAATCAGTGTTTGTGTTTTCTGTTGCAGATCTGCTCAGAAAGCGCCAAGTGTCCCACAGAGAATGTCCTAGTCATTAAAGGTGCCAAGAGAGTACAGGCAGATAACTTAGACCATGGGGGGGGAAGGTTTTCATACCTTATTCTGTCAAATATAGAATCTGCCACTTTGGCTCTCA
Organism: Lynx rufus; assembly: GCF_022079265.1. Taxonomy (NCBI): domain Eukaryota; kingdom Metazoa; phylum Chordata; class Mammalia; order Carnivora; family Felidae; genus Lynx; species Lynx rufus. The sequence continues at coordinate 68,067,060 of NW_025814856.1, read as the reverse complement.
TGGGTTACCATGTTGCTATGGTGCAAATGTATTTCCCAAAATTCATACGTTGAACTCCTAACCCCAAAGTGATGAGATTAGGGGGTGTGGCCTCTGTGAGGGGATTAGGTCATGAGTGCTGAGCATTCATGGGTGAGGTTAACACTCTAATAAGAAGAGGCCTCAGGAGCATCCTTGCCCTTTCCACCAGGTGAGGACTCAGGGAGAAGACAGCAATCTACATCTGGAAGACAGCTTTCCCCAGAACCTCAGCATCCTATCGCCCTGATCTGAGACTCTCAGCCTCCAGTACTGTGAGAAATAAATTTCTGTGGTCTATAAGCCAACTACGTAAGACAAAGAGGAACCAAGGTGGGTTGTTGACACATGATCAGAATCCCAGCTGTCCCATGAGTCATTGACAACACTTTGTTGTTTATAAGTCTGTTACATTTTGTTATAGCAGCCTGAAAGGACAGACACATGCATAGCTTCCCCATCATTCAGAAGAAGTTTAGGGTTATTTATGTATGTCTTCTTTATTCAGGCAGCCTACGACATGTGGCAGGGGTTGCAGACATTTCACAAGTATTGCACATCACGAAGCAAGGTCTGAATTGAGTTACAATGCAGTAATCCATATGCTATCTTTCTTGTGCCTTCTTTTTTCCACTTCAAATCTGTGTGAACAGAGAATCGATAGCCTTCTGATTACTACCCTTTTCCATCCAGCTCCTCCATTCCAAAAAGATTAACATACTTTGCCAGGAAGGAGTGAAAATCTGTGCACAACGCTCCTTTCTCTCATGTCTTGACTTCACTCCTGGTCAGTGTGAGAAGTAAGGGAGATGATTCATTTGCAGAAATACCAGATAAAAGCTGTGCTGTTTAGTTAACTGTAGGTTTACAACCTGTTGGAAAGATATACAACCCCCCACCCCGTCCACAATGGAGTCCCAGACCTTTAAACGCTTCACTTCCTGGTTCTTCCCCTGTACGTTTCATGGGCTTATTTTCACGGGCTTTGCAAGGAGCATGTGCCAGAGAACAAAGGCAGGAGGGACTGAAAGTCTCTGCATCACCTCAGGGAATGTACATTTGTTCCAATCAGACTACTTTCTGCCTTACATGGGCATAGGAGATGTATGGATAAAGGTACAACCTCTGTAGTGCTCAGCCAATGAGGAACCAGGGGAGGGACTTGCACGCTAGGAAATAAATTGTCTGCTGTAACTGCCTGTCTGGCAGAAACCCATTCTTGCAAGAATGTTGATTAAAGCCTTGTTTCACTGTGCTCCGACTCTCCATGTTCCTCTTTTGATTGGGTCAGTGGGCTTTCTCACAGTCAGAAACAACAGCTTAAATATAAATACCCTCTCTGCCAGGGTCAACAGCTGTCTGTGATCAGAGTCCAGCCTAAATTTATATCTAGAAAAGAGTTATTTCAAAGAGTTTGGTACTTTCAAAAACAGATAACCTCTACCTGACCACGTGAAACAATTCAGTTGCATTGAGCCTCAGAAGAGGTCCCACTGAGCTTTTCAAATGTTCTCATGCCAAAATGGGTCTTGGCTTTGCATTTGAATAACTTCATGGCAAATGTTCATGGGTTTCCCAGAGCAAAGGAACAATGTTTACATGGAACTCAAATCTTCAGTCTCATCCAGAAAGGAAAAATTTACAGAAACCCAGTCAAATATTTCCTGGTTTTTACCACTCTCATGAGATTAAAAAATCTCAGTTCTCAGTTTCAGCTGAATATCTTGTTATACACATTTGGTGACTTAACCATTTTTTTTTCTTTTCTATGCTTTATAAAGGAAATAATTTCTGCTAATCATTAAATGGTTCCAATTAGAAAAGATGATAATAATCCAAGGGGATCCAAATAGATTGTTCTAAAGTAACAGAGATCAAATGAGTGCAATAGTTCACCTATGTCCAGGTTTCATGCACTCAATGAACACTAATTAATCAAAGCATATTGTTATCGAGCATAATGTGATAGACACTGCAATGCAGAGTTCATGGCTAACTTTCCAAAGGTAAAAGTAACAACTTTCTCAACCTTCTCTCCATTTTTTCCTACTCAACTTACAAATGTAATTTGCTCTTCAGACAAATAATTCACTGCCTTCAACCAATACATAAAAAGAAATATTTTACTCCTTTACTTTTTACGAGTAAACTTAATTGTGTTTTCTGCCCCCTCCCCAACCCACCAGGCTGAGGATACATTTAGCTTAAGGTGGGGCCAAAGTACTGGGATCTTATCTATTAACAGAATGTTGTGAATGAATCATGGGGCAGGTGGGATCCTGATCATGTGTTAGCAACCCACGTTGGTCCCTCTCTGTGTGATCCACAGCTTTCTCTGGCGACTCTGTATTGCTTCTGTAACAAGCTCCTCGAAGAGCCACCACTCAGCGTAATCAGGCCAATTTTGTTGGCTAACTGGCACTTAATCGTTTAGGTTCCTACTCTAGCACAGAGATGGGGTAAGCAAGTGAGGGTGTTAGTCGTACTTGAATTCTATCCTTCCAGAGAGGAATGAAGGCAAGAAATGTGAACCATTTAACTTCCCTGTGAACAAGATTTGAACATTCATACAAGCAATTATTTTTTCCTGACAGGTATAATTTTTTTTTCCCATCTTTATCACTGGCACTACCAAAAACTGATTATGTCATCATTACTCACTTCTGTGTCCCAAGCTTTGCTCTATCAAGGTCCCACACTTACGATGAAGTTGCTGTGGCCTTTTGAGGAAAGCTTCCCTTAATTGCCGAGGTCTGGAAACGTCACCCGGAATTTTATTATGTGAAGGTTCCCAGGTACGTAGTATATTTGAGGTCAGAAATTAACCATAATATTTCCCAAATTTGAAATTCTCTTTGTCACAGCTTTGCCCATACTTCACTAAAGTATACTAGCTGGGCTTCTCAGACCACCAATTTAGTCTTTTAGTATTTTATTTGAGGATAAGAATTAACTTATATTCTTTACAAAAAAAAATGCACCTAAAGCAAATACAAATTTTGAGCAACGTGAAGGATTTAATATGAACATTAGAGACAAAGGTAAAAAAAATGAGCCAATCTTAATTTCTCTCCATGGGAAAAAAAATGAAATCGGTTTTGATTGATCAAACATTTTGTCTGTCAACTGCATTTTGCAACTTTTGAAAAATTTAAAGAACTGTGTACAATGTATGCTGTATATTTAATATCCAGTTTTTAAGATGAACTATTATACAATTTATTATCAGGGCTTATATAGGAGCATACAAATTAATTCATTGATTAAGAGAGAAATAATTAAGAATTAATTTTTGATTCATTACAAGGAGGATGATGATTATGTTAGAAAACTATTGGAATAATAAAATTATGAAAAGCCTACACGACACATCATGTCATTCAGAGCCAGAGGAATTTATAAAAATCTCTATGCATGTAATTAATTCCTACATGTATAATTATAATTTAAAAAATCATCTTTATTCATAGACCAGATATAAGTGATATGAGTTTGCGACTGTGATATAAATTTTAACATACATTCCTAAGATATCTGAATGCACTTAAAACATCAATATGAAATGAGAAATCAGCTGGGCTTGCAGGTTTAGCTGTGATACAGAGAATTGAAGGGGCATCACTCCCTCTCTTACATAAAAGGCTGGACAAATGAAAATTTGCAATTTTTTCTTGAACTTTTCAGATAACTGAGGTCACAAAGCAAAAATTCAACTCCACAGCTAGACAGAGATAGAAATCTACAAAGAGAAACAGATCCTGAGCACCTAAGCATGTGCTTGTTTGGAAGGTATACGTGCGTGAGCCCACACACACCCACACCCCCCACTCACATGCATATGCACACACACATGCACACACACACACAAAGTACGTCAGCACATATATACACATATGTAAGTCAGAACACCAAATCAACTGATAAAAGATTTAACTTGTGTTGTAGTCAGAATAATGCATTCTGCAAAGATGTCTATGCTGTAATCCCTAAGACCTATGAATATGTTATATTATATTATATTATATTATATTATATTATATTATTAGAAAAAGATTTTCATATATACTCAAAGTTATAGATCCTTAAATAGGGAAACCATCCTGGATTATCTAGGTAGATTCACCCTCAAAAGCAGAACCTGTTTTCTGGCTGAAGGTAATAGTAATGTGGCAAAAGAAGTTAGAGAGAGTCCAACCATGAGAGTGATCCAATATGCTACTGCTGGCTCAGAGACATCAAGCCAACAGGGAATTACTGGAGAGAGGCTTCTAGGCACTGAAGGTGTCGTCTCATTAACAGTCTACAAGGACACAAGAACCTCAGGCCTGTGACCACAGGAACTAGGTTCTAACAATGCATGAATGAGCCTGGCAGCTGATTAGCTCCCGGAGCTTTCGGATATGAACTCAAGGGGTGAGAACACCAGCCGAGAACCATCTGAGCCTCTCCATTCCCCACTGGGTTCCCCTGGGTTCCCTGGGGAATTACGAGATAATGAATTTGTGTTGTTTTTAGCTGCTTGCTTCGTATTAAGTTGTTATGACAGTGTTAGGAAACTAATATAACGAGAAACTTGAAATGAACTTGCTAAGGGTAGGATATGGGCTTGTGTGAGGCTTTTGTAGGCTGTAGTCATGGAGATGGGGGTTAGAACTTTTTCTAAAGTTTTACTCTAGGAACCCCATCAGGTGGTCGCAGAGAAAATTGGAGAGAATCTTGATAACATCCCCTCTGTGAGACTGCCTGGGGGGGAGCTGCCGCCACTGGTGAAACTCCCATGTAGCCTAAAACCCACTTTCAAAATGGTTAGAGAGGGAGGGAGCCAAAACATAAGAGACTCCTAAAAACTGAGAACAAACTGAGGGTTTATGTGGGGTGAGAGGGCGGGGTGGGTGGGTGATGGGTACTGAGGAGGGCACCTGTTGGGATGAGCACTGGGTGTTGTATGGAAACCAATTTGACAATAAATTTCATAATAAAAAATAAATAAAAATAAAAAAACACATTTACTATATACATAGAATAAACGATTGGAAAATGAAAAAAAAAAAGAACAAAAGTTTTCACATGTAGAGGAAGACCATCCACACCTAGACTCAAGAGGCTTCAGGAAAAGCCCTGCAGCTGGAGGAGGGGACTGTCAGCTCAGTGCCCGATGCGGGGCTCAAACTCACAAACCGTGAGATCATGACCTGAGCTGGAAACCAAGATTGGGACGCTTAACTGACTGAGCTACACTGGCGCCCCTGTCAATGTCTCTTCTAGGGAGAATATTTACTATCTGAGGTTTTTGTTTATTTCTCTCTCTCTCTCTCTCTGCCTCTCTCTCTCTCTCAAAAAGAGGGAGAGAGAGGTAACTGCTTGTATAAATTTCCATGGCTTCTAATATTATTAATTAAATGATCCTCTCCATAATATTTTTATTCATTTCGATACCACACTTAATTTTTTGGCACAAAGGAATATGAGGCTCATTAAATAATAGCATTATATGCTATACATTTTGATATGTAAGTGTGATGTTTCCCTATGAGATCATGCCCAAAGTATAGCATAAATCTAACTATAGGAGCTAAAACTATAAAACATCTGCAAGAAGGCATAGCAACAACCACCTGCAAATTTAGCTCAAGAATTTCTTACATGATACCAAGAGTGTGATCCATTAAAATGTTAACATCCAGTTGGAATTTTTCAAAGTTGAACACTCTTTTGCTTCAAAGGATATTTCTAAGAAAATTTAAAAGGCAAAACACAGACTGAAAGAAAATATTGTAAATCACATATCTGATAAAGGACTCCCATGCAGAATATACAAAAATTATCAATACACAGTAATAAGAAAAAATAAGACTAATAAAAATGGACAAATTGAATAGACACTTGATCAAAGTAAATGTATTTGGAAAATAAGAACATTTAACAAGTTGCTCATCATTAGTCATTATGGAAATGCAAATTAAAATTGTGAGTTACCACTCTACATCTATTGGAAAGCTACAATTACAAAGAAAGACCAAACTAAGTATTGGTGAATATGCGGAGTGAGAGTAACGTAAAATGGTACTTTGAAGAATAGTTTGGTGTTACAAAATTAAATGTGTGGGGCACCTGGGTGGCTCAGTCAGTTAAGCCTCTGACTCTTGATTTCAGCTCAGGTCAAGATCTCATGGTTTGGTTCGTGAGTTCGAGCCCCATATCAGGCATGCTGACAGTGAGGAGATATCTTGGGATTCTCTCTCTTCCTCTCTCTCTGCCCCTTCCCTGTTGGCGCGCTCTGTCTCTCTCAAAATAAATAATTTAAAAATGTTAAATGTGTACATACATATACTCCAGACATTCCACTCCAAGATATTTACTCAAGAGAAAAGAAAGCGCATGTCTAAATAATGAGCTGTACAAGATGGCTCATGACAGTTTTATTAATAAATGAAGACTGAAACCAACCCAGACATCCATCACAGGTGATTGAGTGAACAAATGCACAATATTCACAGAATGGATGACTATTCAGCAGTAAAAAAGCCTGGCTCATGAATGCATGCTATAATATGGAGGAATCTCAAAATAAGTATGCTGAGTAGGAACTCTGGAAAGTGCAATTTATTCTACAATGACAGAAGTAAGATTAAGAGTTGCCTGAGAGGAGGAAAAAGAATGAAAGGGTAGAACCAAGTGATCACAAAGCAATTCCAAATTATTAATGTGACCCTTCAATGATTACTTGAGGATTATAAGGAAACTTTTAGAGGTAAGAAATACGTTCATTTTCCTGAATGTTATAATGATTTCACAGTTGTATACATACTTAGTTTCAATCATGTGTAATGAATTTAATCTTTTATGGAATGATTTGCCAATTATTTTATTGTACAAAGTTTTACTTTTACAAAATACTGATGGTGTTTGAATTCCATTTTCTCAGCTAGGTAAGCATGGTTTTAAAAGACTCTTATTTTTTATGTATGTTGTCCAATTTTCAGAATTATTTTTATAATATATTTATTTCACCATATTTTGGTTACTATGTCTTTTTTCAGTTACATTTTTTCATTTAAGAGAAAATTAAGATTCTTTTTTTATTATTTTAACATTTATTTATTTTTTAAAATCTTTATATATTTTTGAGAGAAAGAACATGAGCAGGGAAGGAGCAGAGAGAGAGGAAGGCACAGAATCCCAAGCAGGTGCCAGGCCTGCAGCTGTCAGTGCAGAGCCCGAGGCGGGGCTCAAATCCACAGACCATGAGATCATGACCTAAGTTGAAGTCAGTCCCTTAACCCAGGAGCCCCTAAATTTACTTATTTATTTTGAAAGAGAAAGAGAGAACGTGAGCGTGGGAGGGGCAGACAGAAAGGAAGAGGGAGAATCCCAGGCAGGTTCTGCTCTATGAGCACAGAGCCCGACCCAGGGCTCCATCCCATGAACTATGAGATCATGACCTGAGTCAAAATCAAGAGTCTGATGCCCAAATGAATGAGCCACCCAGGTGCCCATGATGTTTTCATTTTTATTTCCCCAGTATTTTATTTGTAGCTATTTGCTTTCATTTTATTAATTATTTAGTTAGTTAGCTTATTTTTATTTATTTTGCAAGACAGAGAGGGGAGGGGCAAAGAGAAAGGGAGACAGAATCCCAAGCAGGCTCTGTGCTGTCAGCACAGAGCCTGATGCAGGGCTTGGACTCATGAACCGTGAGATCATGACTTGAACCGAAATCAAGAGTCAGATGCTTAATGGACTGAGCCACCCAGGTGCCCCTGGCTTCATTTTTAGATATGCCCTTTTTATACAAAATCTGGGTCGATATTTTTGTTTGACCATATATGAGAATCATGGTTTTTGTTTTTGTTTTTGTTTTCCTTTGTAACAGGATACTTTAATCTTTAAAATTTAACAAATCTCTAGTGACACTGATATATTTTGTTGTTCAGTTCCAGATCACTGCAAGAAAGCGAATATAGTAATAAAGTAAGTCAAGCAAATTTTTTGGTGTCCCGATGCATAGGAAAGTTATGTTTTACACTGTGTTGTAGTCTATTAAAGGTGGGAACATGATGTCTGAACATTATTAAACATCCTGTTTAATAATTATGCCACTACTCCCTTTACCCTACCTCTCTGAATTGGCTAGAGTCACCAGGAAAATGCGACATCATACCATGCTAGACACTCTTAACTTCTAAATCTATAAATTAATTGATATATCTTCTCCTATCGATTCATTTTAGTAGTTGGAATATGAAGACTGCCTCGTCCTTCTTTGGTATATATTGTATATCGTCGTGTGCTTATATGTGTATACTGTTCTTAAATCTCAATCAGCTTACAAACACTTACCTTGTCAGTGTATAAATGAAATACAGAGTTAAATATGTGCTGTATCGATTTGACTAATACCTGCATAATGTTGATAATTTTAACAGTAATTGTGATGGATACTGTGGTAAGGTATTCCTTACCACATCTTTGTGATTAGGTGCAGTGATGGTTTGAATTTTATAAAGGAGGAAAGTGAGCCATGGGGAAATTGAGAAAGTTGCCTGTGGTCACCAGTAAATGTGAGCTTCATATGAAACCAAATGGTGTCAGCTCAGAACTCATTTCTGTTTACCAATTCATACTCAATTGCCATTTGATAAACTATTCACATAGATCAATTATAGATGAGCTGATGGTAACCTAAGTTCTAGTATCCAGTCTTGGGAATAACACATGGGTATTAAAGAATTTGAGTTTTTAGAGAAATTGAAGGTAGAAGTCATGATCAGGAACCTAGTAAATAAATGGAGTCCTCCCCCGAGTGATGGAAAATAGAATTATAAGGGACAATCTAGAGTGGAGAATGAGGTAGCTTTACTGATGTCACATAGATCTCAATAGAGCTGAATGTGAAGTACAAGGAGTTAGAATGCTCGGTAGTGTATTATTTCTACCACACTATATCACCTGTGAAAAATAGCTCACGATATGGGATTATAATTAAAGAATTACCAAAAGCTAGACAGAGGTAAATATATATCCCATGAGAATAGCATAGTGATGAAAGAATCTGATACTCTTTCAGGAAAGAGGTTTTCATATTCAAGACTATTTATTTCAGGATCCTTTATTTCTGAAAATGTCAGAGCAGAATTACAGCAGGGATTGAATCTGAATCTGAAAGGCTGTATCTTTGAGGAGTTCTCCTGTAATGGAATAATAGTAGGATTTATTCAGAACACTAGGTAACTGTGCCATTCGCTTATCTGTCTGAAAATTTGCAAAATATACCTTCATTAAGTCATTTTTACTTAAAAATTTCTTATTCTAATTGACCATGTTGAGAACGATCAGGCATGCTGTATACATATGGTGTGTGATTTTAAGCATATGGCCCTGTGCCCCTGAGTCAAAGTAGGTATCGGAGTAAGAAGGACCCAGGCGTCATACAGCAAGCCAGACTCTCTGTCCATCATTTAATGAAGCAAAGGACATAGCAATTAGGTGAGGCAACAAACAAATGACTATGGCAGGATACTGAGGTTTAATGCCACAAACTATATTCAATGAATTGTGCCTTTTCGATTCCCACACCGAATTTTGGTATTGTCCTTTGAAATTTATATTTAGAAAAAAAGTGGAAAAGTAGCATTTAATGAACACTTCCTGAGTGCAATCCATGATGCAAATTACTATAAATCTCAAAATTACCAGCATATGGAGAGACAAATTAAAAATACCCAGCAAGTTTTGCTAATTGAGTGTTACAGATTATCCTGGTTTGATAAGTTAGATAGTTATATAAAAAGAAAAACAAAACCAAAAGAGAACAACAATATATCTTACTGGAACACTTGTATAAGCTTTTATGAACTCATTTCACAAACTTTACTGAACCACGTTGTTCACATACAATCTCTTCTGTATTGCGGGTAGGCATAATTTTAAAAATATTTTGCACTTTACATTTGGTTTTTGATTACAATAAATCAGTTATATACAAACGGAGACTGGATTCATTGCTGGTTTTTTTTTTCCTGTATCGATCATACTTCAAAAGAGAAACAACTCTTTCAATAGTAGTGTATTTTAGATAACTTTCTTTTATTGAACACCTTCTACCTCTAAAAGGTCAACTCTTAACATTTTAGAAATTATTATTTACTGAAGACATTTGAAACTAATTACTTCAACTTCTCTATCATTTATTTTGGGATTTAGTATTAGCAGCATTGCCTACTTTTGCAGAAATTAGAGCATCAAAGTATTACCTGAAAATTAAGGGGACAGGGGAATTTTCACCAGGAATCTCACTTTTAGCAATTATAAAGTGATTATTTTGAACTTTTCCATGGAAATAAAACTTAAAAATCTCATCTTGTGAAGACAATTAAAATACTCTAGAATATTCACATTTAAGAACTGAAAGACATCATTAGATAATTTCACACCTTGTAAGTCAAACTCTTTTTCATTTGAAATAGGATCTGAATTTAATTAGATACGTATATGCCCCGACTCTCCAGGGCAATAGATATATTTAAAAGAATTTAGGTACCTGAGACTCTAAAGGCATTTGCTAGAAATATGCATTATGTGTCATTTAAAAGTAAGGAATGGAAGGAAGTAGATAAATTATGAAATGAAACCAAGGAAGAGTGACTTTATTTTAGAAAAATCAGTTACAATGATATGTTAATAGGTTTTGTCATAATACAGACTGACATCCTCAACTTCTAATAAAACCCTAAAAGAAATCTGTATTTTAAAATAACATCACTAGAAACTAGTCTAATAATTACTTTTGTCTTTATAAAAATGACGTATGGTTTACTTGATGTCATTCGTTCATCCATTCGTTAAGTATTTATTGAGTGTCCTTATGTGATAAACAAAGCATAGGATGAAGGAGAGATATCAAAAGTATAAGGTATAGTCCTTGCCCTCCAAGAAGTTATAGTCCAAAAAAAGAATGCACAGACTCTTTGTTTTGTTTTGTTTTGTTTCCTTTTGCGTTTTCTCCTACCACCAGTATGGTTGATTATTTCTTTCTTATCAAAACTCTTTCATCACACTCTCCCCCTGGCCGTGCTGGGTATAACTATATATCGTTGCCACTATTACAGCTTTCAACGAGAACTCTTTCTCAGTGTTATGGCCCATTCTCCCCGTGAAGATCCATGGCACTGCTCTCATTATTACCTTCCTGGCATCAAAAGGGACATGCCGTCCTAGACCCCCAGTACTAACCACTCACCATTTCTCTAATCTTTGTTGCATTCAGGAAGCTTCGGACAAATAAACGATTGCGATTTATTGCATTGCTTTGTATGATATTACACTGAAGTATTCTCACTGAATTACTCTCGAGCGTAGTCAATCAGTTGTGTCCCACACACCGTCTGCTCCCCCTGCATGTTGTTTCAACTACAAAACATGGATAGCCCCGTACCTATTGCTTGAAATGGGTTAGAGAGTCTCCCATTATGTACTACTTTTCATTCACCACACGTCTCATATCCATACTTATTTTGAAAGACAGTTATTCTTTCTACTTATAATTTGGGTTTTTTTTTTTTTGTCCATATGGCATGTTTGCTTTAAATTTACATTACTGAATGAAAAATTCATCTTATGCTTACATTTTGGAATACAGTCGCTAATTTGTTTTAATTCTAAATGTGAATTTGCTTTTCAGGTTCTGTTTTTTTTTTTTTTATGCTTTATTAAGCAAGAAATACATGGTGTCACATCGTGTCTCAAAGCCTGTTCAGAGGTCAGTGCCACACTTGAATGATGTAAATAAAGACAATGTACTATGGACTTCCGTAGGTGCAAGCAGAACTTTAAACAGTGTAAGTGAAGAAATAGAAGTAAATTCCAAAAGAGCAAAAGAAATTCCTTTTTTTAAAATTTCAACTATGACACAACTGAACATAAGAAAGCAAAACAAATCATAGAGAGTTTTAAAGAGGATTTAATTACCAAGAATTCAAAACCATATGAAGTTGTTGATAGCAGAAAACAAGGGGAATTTGGTCACATATATATAAAGAAAACTTTCATAATGAGGCAAATCAAAACCACTTGAGAATTATAAATATGTTGTAAAGCTATTGGCATAGTATAAATAGTTAAAAATAAAAAATGGCAACTGATAAATGTAAACATACCTGAAATTGAATGCAAATGAAATAATTATTAAAACTATAAATTTAAATACATTATATATATATGTCAAAAGTACAAAAGATATAATGCACACATTTAAAATTACTAGAAATTAAAAATATATACTTGGAAAAATATTTTAATAATGAACAAAACAAAAATATAAAAACAAAACATTCGGGCGCCTGGGAGACTCAGTCAGTTGGACATCCGACTTCAGCTCAGGTCATGATCTCACGGTTCGTGAGTTCAAGCCCTGCATCAGCTCTGTGCTGATGGCTCGAAGCCTGGAGCCTGCTTCGGATTCTGTGTCTCCCTCTCTCTCTCTCTCTCTGCCCCTCCCCATCTTGCACTCTGTTTCGCCCTCTCTCAAAAGTAAATAAACATTAAAAAAAATAAAAAAACACACATTAAACCATATATATAATACAGGCATACCTCATTTTATTCCACTTTGTTTTATTGCATCTCACAGATGTTGCGTTTCTCTTTTTACACATTAAAGTTTTGTGGTAACCCTGTGTCGAGCAAGTCTGTCCACGCCATTTTACCAACAGCATTTGCTCACTTTGAGTCTCTGTGTCACATTTTGGTAATTCTAACAATATTTCAACCTTTTCTAGTTTTATTATATTTGCTATGCTGATCTGTGATCAGTGACTATGATTCACCGAAAGCTCAGATGATGGTTAGCATTTTTAGCAATAAAGTATGTTTTAATTAAGATATGTGCATTGATATTTGTAGACATTATGCTCCTACCCTTAATAGACTACAAAATAGTGTAAAACATAACTTTTATATGCACTGAGAAACAGAGAAATTATTTGACTCACTTTATTGCAATATTCACTTTATTGCAGTAGTCTGGAACTGAACCACAAAATATATCAGCTTAAGTAGACATTTGTTAAACTTTAGAGATTAACTTCCCTGATTACAAAGAAAAAATACAATATGATTCCCATATTTGGTCAAACAAAAATATCTACCCTAACTCTGTGTAAAAAAGTACATATCTAAAAACAAAGCCATATAACTACAAAGAAAATATGGGGCAAATGAAAATAAAAACTTGAAGAGCGCCTGGGTGGCTCAGTTGATTGAGCATCCTTTTGAGTCTTGATTTCGGCTCAGGTCATGATCTCTTGGTTTGTGAGATCAAGCCTTGATTCCGGCTCTGCACTGACAGCATGGAGTCTGCTTGGGACTCTCTCTCCGTCTCTCTCTCTCTGTCCCTCCCCTGCTCACACTCTCTCCTGTCTCAAAATAAATAAGCTTAAATATATCTATCTATTTTTTCACAAGCATGACTTTCCATGATTGTATCATATTTTATCATACGCCCGTCAAAGACAGCAGCAGACAGTAGTTCAACCAGTACAAACAGATTTTATTAAGTAATTATTCGTAGGGGAAAGAGCTGAGCCCCATCCTGATTTGTGGTTTAAAGGGAGAGTGACAGAGGAGAAATGGTGTGGATTTGGGCAGAGTCAGGGAAGCAGAGACATTACAGAAAGTGGGGGAGTGCTGGTTTTCCCATGTGACACCCAGGTGGGTTTGCTGACTGACCCTCTTGAAGTTAGGCTCCTACCCACCCACAGGGCACATGTCTGCTCACTCGGATAAACAGTGACCGCTTCTGGAAGCCTTGAGTTTTCTCTGGCAGGCACTTTGAGGGGAGCCAGGGTCAGTGTAGACAGGTGCCCTTGAACGGTTGGAAACTGTTAGCACTCCAGTGTCTACAGGCCACGGCTGAGGCCTAACCGACAAGAGGGCTCAGAGGAGACTGACTTGACTTTGCTCAAGGAGATCTTTATTATGACTGCCCACTATTTTATGTTAAACAATATCTAAGATTTAAGTTAGTGCCATTATTTTATGATCACTGATAGTGATGTAATTACATATATTCTGACTTATTTATTAAATTTTATTTGTTTATTTTTAATTAATTAATTAAATTATTTATTAAATTCATTAAATTAAATTAGATTTAAGTTGAATTTAATTATACATTAATTAATATATATAAAATTTTATAATATATTAAAAATTTTTTTAGTATTTATTTATTTTTGAGACCGAGAGAGACAGAGCATGAATGGGGGAGGGTCAGAGAGAGAGGGAGACACAGAATCTGAAACAGGCTCCAGGCTCTGAGCTGTCAGCACAGAGCCTGATGTGGGGTTCGGACTCACGGACTGTGAGATCATGACCTGAGCCAAAGTCGGACACTCAACTGACTAAGCCACCCAGGCACCCCTATAATATATTTTTTATATATTTTATATATATTTATATATAAATATTTATATATTTATTTATATATTATACATAATATATAATATATATATGTATTTATATATTTTATATTATATAAATATATAAATATTATATATATAAATTATATAAATATATAATATATTATATTATATATAATACCTAGATTTCTTATGTATTGCAAATTTCCTTGCAGATAATTATAGAATTGTGAACTCCAAAAGCAGTTCATGAACATTTTTATTTCCCTCTTTACCTTTTCCTTACTAATTAGCTCATATATAATGGGCAGTTTTTCTTTGATTTGTTTTTCTACATTATTGCCAGGAATTATTTTGTCTATGATTCCTCATTTGTCTTATCATTTATTATACCACTTTTTCATAACGTTGGTGCTATGGACTGAATTGTGCCCCCCCTCTCCCAATTCATATAAAGTTCCAATCCCTAATATAACTGTATTTGGAGATGGGGCTTATAAGAAGGTAATTAAGGTTAAGTGAGGTTATAAGGGGGAGGGGAGGCAGCTCTGTTATTAGAGGATTAGTGTGCTTATGAGAAGAGCACCGAAGAAGTTGCTCTCTCTTCTCCTCCGTCTCCATCATGTGAGGACACAGCGAGAAGGTGATGTCTGCAATCCAGGAAGAGAACTCTCACCAGACACTGAAGTCCCATAGTATCTTCAGCTTGGACTTTCCAGTCTCTAAAACCATGAGAAAATCAATTTCTGTTTTCTAGCCATGCAGACTATGGTATCTTGCTATGGCAGGCCAAGGAGATTAAAACAGTTGGTAATTTTCGTGTGCCTTAATGTATCAATATATTACTTTCTACTACTTATATTATGATTCTTGCAGGTATAAAGCAAAAGATTAAAAAAAAAGATGGAATTAGTGTTTTACTAAATGGTTAATAAATTTCCTCAGCATTTTTTATTGCTACTCAAGTATGGTGAAATTGATGATACTACCCTGTTACATTAAAATAGAATTTTCTCATACGTATGCTAGAGAGAGTTTGCTCCTGGGTTCCTGTTCTATTAAACTGACCTAACTATTCTGCTGTTTCCACATAATTTCATGTTGTTACTTTAACATCTGTTTTAATATATGAAGGTTCAAGTCCATTTCTATTATCTGGGGTCAATTTAGCCCAGTGCTGTCCCATATATATATAATCTGAGCTGCATATGCAATTTTAAACTTGGTACTTCCTAGTCACATTTTAGGTGTGTGTGTGTGTGTGTGTGTGTGTGTGTGTGTGTGTGTGTCTGAATATTCAGATTTACCATATTTTAACTACTTAATAGCCATAGAGGCTACCAGTTAGAATATTAGAAAGTGCAACTCAAGCTGAGGCACTTTATTTTAAAGATAAACATTACAATTATTTAGCCCAGTCCCAGAAATATTGTGAAATGAAATCATGCAGTGTTGTAGGTGAATTTTAAAAAGATGTATAAGCTTACATAATTTACATGAAATTACTTGATTAATTACAGACATGGGTTAGATACCTCAACGTACAAACAAGGCTTACTTTGTGATAGTGATAATAGGCTTAATGTTCTATCCCTTTTTTATCACTGACAGATTTTTCTGTACAGACAGGTTAATACAATGCATAGCTAAATAGGACTTTTTTACACAGAAGACTGTTCTCCTAAGGACTGGTTTCCCAGCAAAGAATTTGGGTAGCGATTGAAATAGTAAAATTTTCTTGGATAAACTTCTATCAACTACTGCAAAATTAAAACAAATAGTGTGAAGGGCACCTGGGTGGCTCATCTGGGCTCAGGTCATGATTCGAGCCCCGCGTGGGTGCTGTGGGGACAGCTCAGGGCCTGCTTGGGATTTTCTCTTTCTCCCTCTATCTCTGCCCCTTCCCTCCTCGTGCTCAGTCTCTCTCTTTTTCAAAATAAATAAATAAACTTTAAAAAATAGGATAATAAAACACCTGCAGCCAGTAAAATACCATGGAAGAGGCTATTCAGTAGATTCATGCCGAATCACTTCATTTGCATCCAATTCTACTAGCATTTTGAATAACTGATGCTCTCAGTAACCTGAATATAGACATTTAACCCTGTAAAGAATTTGAGTTGCTATATTGAACTAGTATTATTAAATGCTGTGCCATCAAAGTAATGTAACGGAAAGAAAACTTCAACTTAACCAAGAATGTCCATTTATGTTGAAAAGGTCACTACTGTTCATTGTCTGGAATGTTTAAGGACGTGACAGAAGGAAAACATTCAGAATCAGAGCCACGGCACTTGTCTTAGTGATGATGTGGGCTATGCCACTGTGAGCTTCGGGCTGTTCAGAGTCAAGGTGTCAGCAAATAATATTGATTTACCAAACACTGATTTAAATAGAAATTTCAAAATGCTAGGTTAGTGCTCTTATAAAGAACATGGTCTCTTTTCACATAAAAATACTGAATTGGAAAGTGAAGGCCAAACGTATGACATGTTGGCCGCACATAGCTCATGATTAAATTATTTTCATTTTTTCTGTTTGATCTGTAGAAGCTGTCCATTTTACATTTTAATTTTGCTTCGGTCGACTAAGACTTAGGTCACCGCTGCTTACAGGACCATTTTTCCCTCAATCAGAGCTTTCATCCGTCTTAACAATTGATTTTTGTGAAGTCAATTGGATAGATCAAGCAGTTAATAACATTTTTTTTTCCTGGGCAATAGACAAAACAGTTACAGTAATATTCTATCATCCTATATTATAATTTTATTGGAGATAGAAATATAGCTGATCTGCACACTTACAGCCCACTTATTCTCTTAAAAATACGACACGATGAGTGATATTTACCTTTCATCTTCTAAAAACTTTCAATCTGTACTCATATTGGCACAGTTCTAAGCTGAGCTTTATTTACACTTCAACTATTTTTAGAACTACTTTCTTGCTCATTATTCAAAATTTGTTTATCTTTGGTTATCTTAAAATACCATTTGTTCTATGTCCCTACTATCTAGGACAAAGCAATGCATATACGTTGCTAAACACATATTTTGAAATGAGTGAACGAATGAATCATCAACCAATCAATTCAAGGAGTCTGGTAAAAATGACACAATATTTCAAGTAAGAATAAGTATATGGTCTATGGTAAGCCAATTTTAGATCTACTATAATTGAAAGGATGAGATTTCTGCCACCTAATCTTTTTAAGCTGCTTTTGTGCTAGATCTGTTCTTGTTGTTCATATTCCTTAATATGCAGCCAGAAAACCTTGCTAACTCACTGCCTTATTGTCGTTACCATCAGATAATACCTTTTCCATATGTCTTGTACACCGCAGGTAAATTAACTTTCATACAAAGATATCAGACCTTTCAAATCTTAACTACTTTCTCTACTTATATGATAAACTACCATGGCAGATAACACATTTCACAGAAGACTCCACCAACCTCTCTGGCCTCAACTATAATTACTCCAAAACAGAAGAAGCTCTACTAAGGCACAGTAATTGATAAAATCCCAGGGAAATGAAAACTAAATTTAACTCTTTTTTTTTCCAGAAAACAACAAGTCCCATGCCAAAAGAAAACACACACACACACACACACACACACACACAGACAAAACAAAAGAAAACAAAAACCGCAACTATATAATCACTCATTCAACCCATAGTCATTGGGTGCCCATTGTGTGCCAGGAAAGCTAAGAGAAAACCAGTGGAAAAGATAAGTTTCCTACTTTGATGGGACTTGCTTTTCCAGTGAACATAAGGATGGGGAGGAGTGGGAAATAAAAACCAACAGGCAAACCAATAAATGAACAACGTAATTTCAGATGTCATATATTTGTGGACACCTGACCTGTCTATTATGGGAAAATCTGAGAATGAGTGTGAAAACCGAACACAAAGGGGGGGGAAGCCCACCATTGGTGAGATCAAACATGGACTACTTATGAAATTAAAAGACCAGAGCTGATAAGACTGACAGGATTGAGACACTTACTTGCTTTGGAACAAATAAAGGGACTTAAAACAACAACAACAACAACAAATAACCTCAGTAATCCAGCTAAATATTGTTATGGGACATTTTAAAACATAAAGACAAGGAGTGCCTGGTTGGCTCAGTTGGTTAAGTACTGGACTTCTTCCCAGGTCATAATCTCAGGGTTTGTGAACTCCAGCCCCTCTTCGGGTGAGCTCAATCCTCACTCCCAGCGAGCCCTGCTTCCCTTTCTCTCTCTCTTGTTCTCTCTCTTTCTCTCTCTCTTGCTCTCTCTCCCTCTCTGCCTTCACTGGACTCTCTCTCCTTCTCTCTGCCCCTTGCTCACTTGCACCCTCTATGTCTCAAAAAAACCCATAAAGATGAAATTCTTGTCTAACACCCATGATAAACAGAATACAAAAATATTGTAAAGACAGGCTGTTATTTGTCTTACGAGCCGGTGTCACTGCGCAAAGGGAACAGTGCCCTCCTATCAGACATTGTTCCCTGTTCTCTACCACATGGTTTTATAAGGGCTGATGAGGGCATGACAATCAATCGGGGAAGGCAAGGATTCAAATATTATGCTACTTTTTTTATTTCTAGAGATTCAATTAAGTTTCCCGTTTGGCTCAAGACTCGGGCAGATGTTTTGAGAAGCAAGACACATTTGCTTTTGCCTCTGGTCCCACCAGGGCTCAGCAGCTCACTGGGGCATCAGAAGTGATGTGGAGGGTGAGAAGGAAGGTGGAGAGACAGGTGCTCTGCCAACCAGTCACTGTTATGATTTTAGGGACATTTTACTCGGCAAATCTTCCCTGTAGATTTAAAGGGTAAAGATGAACCAAGCTTTGTGTGGGAGTGATGTTAATCAGTTGACCTTCAGTATTATCCTGCTCCTTTATTTCATTTTGTTTTACATCTTAAGACAGTAGCAACAGCTTGTCTGTCACTTTAGAATGTAACATGTTTTATTATTAGATCTGGTATTATCTTTGACTTGAATTCCAGTGTATATGCTGTTGTATCCAATAGGCTGAAGCATAACAGATCTTTCCAACAGATATTGTATCCAGTGACAACATTCTGTTATCAAGATCATTGCATTAGCTTAATATTATATCCTCAGAGGACTTTCCTTGTTAAAATATTTTATATATTTATACCTCAGCTTTTTAGAACAAAATGTGTTACTAACACTGAATAAATAAAACACCCACCGTATTGCCTAAGTTTATAAAGACAAAACGTGGGATCTTTTGGCACTGAGTTGACCACTCTTTCAAAGTCTTTCTCAATCCAGGAGGATCTTGCTTTTATTCAACAATACAACTGAAGTAACCTCATTACATAGATGCTCTGAATCACAAACAGCAGATCAAGGAATTACACTCTTGAATGCAGTCACTTAATTGGCTAAGAACACCGAGAACAGAAGCGGAGATTTAAATATACTCTTCATTCTATAAAACATGATGCTGGATATCTCCATTTTGATTTCATTTGATAAACTGTCACCTCTGAAAATTAAACTGTAACCTTATTCACCTCCATCATAGGGAAAGCAGATGTTTAAACTTTCCCATCCTGACATAAGTATATGGAGAGTCACACAATTCGAAATCTAATTAGTGTTTAATAAGCCATTTGAAATGATGTCATTCAACTCTTACAAATTAATCCTGCTCTTTCAACACCTGCTGGTATTTTGCAACAGTAATTATTTCATGACAAAAAGAGGCCTGAACCAGTCCACATTAACACAAGCATCTCTCCTGACTACTCAACGCGTTTCTCTCCGAAAGATGTTAATAACCTCCTCCTTGGCTTAAGTGGAGAGAAACCGCAATAGACATAATGAGACTTGCTCTGAATGGAAGACCGTTTACTATTCTAAAATACAATTTCAAAAGGTCAAAGAGAAAAAAGGACCTTCCCCAACCTATTGAGAATCTTTCAGAGATTCCTTAACGAAGCACTTGTGTATTCATTTTTCAAAGAAATCAGACTTGCAGTGATGGCATAAGAGACAAGGCAATTTCATAGAAAAGTACTCTCACTAAAAATGGGAGTCTTAAAATGAAGTAGTGTATCTTTATTTTTAAATACATGAAGTAGCAATATAACTAAAACTGTCACATTTTTGTCAAATCTTTCTGAAACCCATGTTTAATATCTCCAAATCACTGACTGCTTTGGTTTGACTGAAATTCAGCTTAGAGGTTACCATTTCATTATTAGCAGTGTTAGCTATGAAATTACCAGGAGCAAGAAAAGAGAATAATACTTATTTCACAACGTCTCTGGGATTATTAGTTACAATATGAATGTGAGAATGTCTCTCACAGGTCTGCTACTGATTTAGAAGTCCCAGGAAACTCTAGAATGAAGACAAACATTTAGGGCAACTCAAAATCCCCAAACTTGCCTCTACACAACAACTACACCTTTATCGGAAATAAAATTATTAGCATAGATTATTAATGGTGATTTAATATTACATTTCTCATTTCAGTCATTCTAATTCATATTCCTAAACGCAAAGAAGAACGTGTGGTCACATCACTCAATTCATTTAACTTGACTATGTTTTCTTGCTCTAAGCCTTGTAATCAACTGTCTTCATTCAAAAGAAATTATTTTGGGGCACCTGGGTGGCTTAATGGGTTAAGCATCCGACTTAAGCTCAGGTCACGATCTCGTGGTCTGTGAGTTCGAGCCCCACGTCGGGCTCTGGGTTGACAGCTCAGAGCCTGGAACCTGCTTCGGGTTCTGTGTCTCCCTCTCTCTCTGCCCCTCTGCTGCTCATGCTCTCTCTCTCTCTCTCTCTCTCTCTCTTTCACTCTCTCTCTCTCTCTCTCTCTCTCTCTCAAAGATAAATAAACATTAAGAGAATGATTCCTCCTTCAAATGAAATGGACTCTCCTTGACATGTTATGTTAATAGTATCTATTCCTATTTTTTTTAATTTATTTATAGGGAGGCCTACGTTATATTTTACAATCTTCATAATGAATAAATAAAAAGAAAAAAAGGTAATCCTTTTCAAAAGAAGTTTTCGCCTTGAAGATAAAGCCTTGGCAGAATGTGGTTCTGTCTCTAATGGTAAGTTGAAAATATCCATATAAGCAGTCAAATGGTAGGTGACTCACTTGTGTAAATATAATGAGGACATTGACCATTTGTGTGTGTGTCTGTGCGTGTGTGTGTCGTCTAAACTTTTGAGTAAATATAATAGAAACTGTTATTTGCCAAACCAGTATCAAATTCTCTGCATGCTTTATTCCCAGGACCTTGATTCTGTTAAATGAATATCACACCTGACCTCCTGTGAACCCAAGGGCGGTGAGTAAGTAACAATTCATGGAATGAATTGAAAAGGTAATATTCCTCTTCACTGTCTTTACTCCTTTGTAAACGTGTGCAGTGTAGCAGGAGGGTGGTCTCTTGCAACCATGAGACAAAAAGTCAATGAGAAAATCTAGATCCTAAGGTTGACTGCAAAATAGGAGATGTGCTTTCTGGCACTTCTGTAGCGTTGCCTTCTCCGCTGGACACAGCTTTCCCCTCTCTCCTCTCCCTCCCGTCTGACTTGTTGTCATGGGAGAAAAACAAAATCTTGTTTTTTTGTTATGCCACTGCAGGTAGCATTCCTAATGCGTACAGCTGTATTCAGTCCATCTGACAGAAGGAGCTAGAGAAATAATATCCATTATCCGTACAACAGGTTATTAAAAGGAATTTTCTTCTGTCTAGGAATATTTGCTGAAGCTCAGAGGTGTATGAACAAAGCCTAGCCCAGTCCATCTGCAAGAAAAAGACTAAATAAAGAGCAGAGAGAGAAGGATTTCTTTTCAGAGGACTGTTGCATTCCAGAAAAAGCTCCCATTTCCAAGCCATGTGAAGGAGGTTTAAGGAAAATTGGAAAAAGTGGGGTTTTCCATCTATAAAAAAATTGTATTGTCTATAAAAACAGACATTAGCTGTCTCTCCTAAGACAAATTACTTTATGTTTCTGTGTCTGTGCTATCGTTTTTCATTCTACCAGATATTGTCTTATTCTCATGACCACATGCAGGTCAAATCACTTAAACAGCAGAACATTGTCTTGTTATTTAGAAAAGTAACGTCTCCGCTATTCTCTACACATCTGAGTCTCTTCCTCTTTCACACATAAAATTCTACAGCTGAATATCTATATTCTTCAAGAAGTTATAGAGCATTTTGGGAAGACCGACCATTTTCAGTGTATACAATGCATCTTCTCAAGGCAAAAGAGTGGTTTACGACTAAATTGAAGATACGTATTTTATGCTCTTAGCTATTAATTTTTAAATATTATCAATGTTATGATTCATATTATGAACTTCTATCCTCATCCCATTTCAGATTAGTGCCTAATTGTTCTCTGGATGGTCAGGAAGTAAAAATTTCTGATTTTCTATTATACTTGTGGTTTTATATTTGTTACTCGGTGCGTCTTTTTCTTACACATAATCCTTCTTTTAATCTACACAGCCTACACTGAAGTGGGGAGTTACACTTCACCTTCTAGAGGTTGGAGTACCAGCAAAATTTATTGGGAATTCTTTTGCCTAAGAGATTTGTCTACTCTCCCATATTTATTTATTTCTAAATGTATTTATTTAATTTCTATCCATATGGACTCATAGATATATATTTCATATTTCGTATTATAATCAAATACTATGTATTTATTTTGTTGATCAAATGGTCCATCTTTGGGGGACCCGGCTGGCTCGGTTGGTTAAGGTGTGGGCTCCTGATTTCGGCTCAGGTCATGATCTCGTGGTTTGTTGGGCTCCGGCTCTGCATCGGGCTCTGTGCTGATGGCACGAAGTCTGCTTAGGATCTTCTCTCTCCTTCTCTTTGCCCCTCCCCCACTCACCCTGTCTCTGTCTCTCTCTCAAAAAATGTAATGGCCCATCTTTGACCATTAGGAATTTATTCACTTGGTCCCCACATCCCTTTGGTTCATCCCAATCATTTGTTGTTATCGTTGTCCATTTGTTTCGTTAGCACTTTTTCACTTACTGGCCCTGGAAGGTACAGCAGCCATACGTACCACGTGCACTTCTCGCTGTGGTCCTAGGTTCAGTCCTTTCACCATGGAATCCCGTTGCTTTTATTTCCAGGACACTACGTTGTTGTATATTAACCCACGTATTTCCACAGATTTGTAAATATTTCTATATGTAACCATCTATGTGTATACTGTGCTAAATATGCGCTCCAACTCTAAAGCAGTAGCCTGATGATCGTTCCAGTGTCTTCCCTTTGCTTATTTGTAATTTTCAATTAAAGCAAGGGAAAACCCAGTTTGCAGCTTCCACCAAAAGTTTACTTAATGGTTTAAAACTAGTGTAGTTATGGGGCACGTGGGTGGCTCAGTCGGTTAAGCATCACATTCTCGATATCCATTAAGTCATGATCTCACAGTTCATGGGTTGGAGCCCCCCATCAGGCTCCATGCTGACAGTACAGAGCCTGCTTGGGAGTCTCTCTCCCCCTCTCTCTCTTCCTCTCCTTCTCTCATGTGTGCTCGCTCTCTCTCTTTAAATAAATGAATAAGCATTAAAAAAATGTGTGCTTGTGTGGTGGCTTCACAAGTCTTAAACCATAACTCTGTAGGAAATAATTTTATCTACTAAAGTACAGTGTTTATGTGCACAGTTCTGTTGTATCTAGTCCTACCGACTCCATTAATTTCCAAAGTTACTTAGCTCACCATCATTTTCCCCCATCCCCTTCAGTGAGGTTCCCTCCTATTTTTCTAATACAGTTAGATTTTTATGCCGTAGTCTGCATTTCAGCCTTTCATGCCTGCACCTTCTAAATTATTCTAATTTGCATACATCAAGGTCCATTCTTTGTTCCATAAAATTCTATGGATTTCCATAAGCACACGGGCCATTCATGTGTTTCTTTTCCTTCTTTGTCTGCTTCTGCTTTTAACTGATTATTTTTATATAGTTACACTTTTGCACTTCTTCTTTTAGCATCTTCATTACACTTCTCTTTTTAATTTTTTTTAACATTTGTTTATTTTTTAAAGATAGAGATGGAGCATGAGTGGGGGAGGGGCAGGGAGAGGGAGACACAGAATCTGAAGCAGGCTCCAGGCTCTGAGCTGTCAGCACAGATCCTGACACGGGGCTCAAACCCATGAATTGTGAGATCATGACCTGGGACGAGGTCAGGCACTTGACCGACTGGGCCACCCAGGCGCCCCTCTATTACACTTCTTTTTGATTTTTTTTTTTTAGACATTGCTTTAGAGTTTGAAATATGCATTTCTAAATATGAGAAAAATCTGTGTTTTTCCTTTATATTTGAAGGATAATTCCACTGGATACAAAATTCCATAGCAGGTTATGTCCCTCTCATCACTTTAAGTACGTCACTGTACCCTCTTTTGGTTTGCATGGTTTCTGGTGAGAAAGTACTATAACTCATAAATCTTATCCCTGTTAATTTCTAGGCCAACTGTTTGTTTTCCCCTACATTTTTGCAGTGTTTCTCTTTGTCTTTGGTTTTCAGAAGTCTGAATACAGTATGTTTAGGTGGAGTTAATATTTATCCCGCTGGGTGTTCTCTGATCTTCATAGATCAAAACATAATTCTCTGTGTTCTTTTTTTAAAAAGTGTTATTTATTTTTGAGAGAGAGAGAGAGAGAGAGAGAGAGAAAATGAGTGGAGGAGGGGCAGAGAAAGAGGGAGACAGAGGATTCCAAGCAGGCTCTGCCCTGAGAGCTGGGAGCCCAATCCGAGTTTCAAACTCACCAACCACAAGATCGTGACCTAAGCCAAAGTCGGAAGCTTAACAGACTGAACCACCCAAGTGCCCCTATGTGTTCTTTTACTTATTTAAGCTTCAAAACATATGCACATGTTTACAAGATTATTTAATTTTGATTAAAATATATGTCTTTAGCAATGAACATTGTTCATTTGACTGTATGTTAATGCTATAAAAAGTTAAATATCTAAGCAATATTAGATGCAGTTGTACATATTTTTCATTTATTGATGGAAATGTAACCCAAATTAAAAAAACAAATTGCAATACCAGCTTCATAGTCATTCATATTGTCGGGAAAGTCATGCAAAGTACAGCAATATCTTACTGTAGCTGAAGAAATTTTATGCCAATCTCTCATATTTTTAGCAGCAGATTTCTTCAGTAATAACAACCATTAAGACAAAATAGTCTTATTTTGTAAGTGTAACTCAGAAGATGGAGTTAAAAACAAATGAGTATTTTCTCATTTTAGGGTTTAATAAAAACCCAATAAACTCACATTTGTGTGTGTCTGTGTGTGAGAACACACAGACACACACACGCACATACAATTCAACACACATCCACTGATGGCGGACACATTATCAATTATCAGTGGTCTCTTTTACCAATAAAATACACACAATGAGTCACACAATAAAGTCATAAAACTATCTTTTACTCTCACAATTACATTACAGGCTTGCCTTCCAATGTTTCAAAGTTTTCTCTCAAAGCATATCTTCAGCATATAGAGATGTGCAGCAAAATATTTGAAAAAAGAAAATGTCATCTATGCGTCTATTATCAGCTAAACATGTAACTTTCTAAAGCCTTAACATCCAGTCAAGTGGACAACTGTCATTATTAAAGATACATATTTTTGTCAAAATTAAAGAAACTTGTAGACATGTATACTTTGTAAGCCTAAATAGATAAAATAACACATAGAATTATGTTTTGCACATAGTACAAACACATGATTTTGTCAATTTTCTTTTAAAATATCAAAATTTTGGATCCTTTCAACTCTTTGATTTGACTTGTCAAAGTTTTTTTTTTTTTCTTTAAGTTAGAAAACACATTAAAATCTATTAAAAGTCTCGGGATGCCTGGATGGTTAAGCATTGGACTCTTGATTTCGGCTCAGGTCATGATCTCACTCACGGTGGTGAGATTGAGCCCACGTGGGGCACCGCGCTAAGTATGGAGGCTGCTTAAGATTCTCTCTCTCCCTCTCCCTCTGCCCCTCCCCCACCCCTCTCTCTGTCTGTCAGAAAAAATCTATTAAAAGTCTTTATTGAATGGAAGATACTATCCAATAAATTAGAAAGCCTAATGCTCTTTAACCAAATTAAAATAATATATTAATTTTATAAAATAAGCTTATGATCTATCTCCCCACTAACTCTCTTCCTCCCCTCCCCCTCTTTGCTCTTTGCTTTAGGTTATCTTACTAGTGATTTAATAGAGTTGACAAGGATTGATGAGGAAAGATTATAGAGCTACATTCACTTCCAGCAAGTTTTAAATTTCAATGCCAGTGTTTTGGAGATTCAGATACATAGATATATATGTATATCGATATAAAGATATATATGTATCACATTTTATATATTAAACATAAATAAATTTATAAAATTATATTTTCCCCAAATGTCGAGCATTCATATCTTCCAGCTACCAGGCTTAATTAGTTTCTAAATGTATTTGCACAAATTGGTCCTATCTGCTTATTTCCTCTTTAAACCCACCCATTGTTTTTTTGAAAAATTCATATAAATCTATTGTATAGATGTATCATCAGGGAGTGAAAAGTGTTTCATTCATTAAGAGTTTATCAATTATTGACCTTACAATTAGTACCACACATAATAATTTTACCACACATAATAAATGTTTTATTTCATATGTATGAAACTATATCGGTAGATTGAATTCCACTGTAGTGAAGTTGCACTAGAATTTCAAAAAAATATTTCTTTTTTCTTTCAGTTTGGTGAGGTCTAATTGACAAAAAAAGGAATATATTTAAAGAGTACAATGTGATGATTTGAAATATGTATGCATTGTGAATGTATTCCCATAATCAAGTTCATTAACACATTAATGACCTCCAATACTTACATCTTTTTTTTTTGTATGAGCATATTTAAGTTCTACACTCAGAACATTTGAATTATACAATCTACCATGCTATATATCACATGCTTAGATCTTATTTGTCTTATAACTGAAAGTTTGTACACTTTTACCAATCTCTCCCCATTTTCTCCTCCTCTAACCCTTGGAAAAATCATCATTCTACTCTCAGTATATATGAGTTCAAAACATTTTCCCCTCTGGCGTATTACACTTAGCACAATGCCCCCCACCCAGTTTTGTCCATGGTATTGCAAATGACAGAATTTCTTTTTATCCATGCATGTTTTTAGGTCTTACATTCAAGCTTTTATTCAATTTTGAGTTGATTTTTGCATATGATATAACATAGGGTTTGTTTTACTCTTTTCATTTACGTATCCAGTTTCCTCAACACTATTTCCTAAGGGACTATCTCTTCTCCATTGCATATTTGTATTGCTGTTGTTGACAATTGACCATATATGCATGGTTTATTTCTAGACTCTCTATCCTGTTCCACTGATATATGTGTCTGTTTTTATTCTAATACCATAATGTTTTCCTTATTGTAGCCTGTAATATAGTTTGAAATCAAGAAACATGATGTCTACTGATTTGTTATTCCTTCTCAAATTTTGCTTTGGCCATTTGGAGTGTTTTGTAGTTCCATACAAATTTTAGATTATTTTTTTTCAATTTCTGCAAAAAAAAATGCCACTGAGATTTTATAGAGAGTGTACTGAATATGTAGGTTGCTTAGGGTAGCATAGGCATTTTAGAAATAGTAATTCTTCCAGTCCACAGACATGGATTGTCTTTACATTTATTTGTGTCTTCTTTCCCAATGTCTTACAGTTTTCAGCGTACAGGTTTTCCACCTCCTTGGTTACATTTATTTTTAAGTATTTTGCTATTTTTGATGCTATTGTAAATGGGTTGTTTTTGTCATTTCTCTTTTTAATAATCCACTATTAGCATACAGAAATGAAGTTGATTTTGTATGTTGTGTATCTGCAACTTTACATAGTTCATTCATTAGCTTTAACAATTTTTTGATGAATTCTTTAGTACCAAGTCATCTGCAAACAGAGATAATCATAATTTTTTCCTTTTCTAATTTGGATGTCTTTTGTTTCTTTTTCTTTCCGAATTGCTCTGGCTGGGACTTGCAATAATAATTTGTATAAAAGTTGCAAGAGTCACACCTAGTCATGTTTCATCTTAGGAGAACATCTTTCTGTTTTTCACCATCGTGTATGATGTTATCTGCAGGCTTTTCAGATAAGGCCTTTATTATGTTGTGGTACATTCAGCCTATACCAATATTATTGACGGTTTTGATCATGAAAAGATGTTGCTGCCAAATGATTCTTCTGCATCCATGGAGATGATCCTATGATTTTTGTCCTCCTTTCTATTAATGTGGTGTATCACATTCATTAACTTGCATATGTTGAACCTTCCTTGCATCTTAGGAATAAATTCTGCTCAATCCTGGTATGTATCCCCTAAATGTGCTGTTCAACTCAGTTGACTAATATTTTGCTGAAGATTTGTGCATCTATGTTCACCAGGGACATTGGCCTGTAGTTTTCTTTTCTTGGACTAGTTCTGTCTTTTTTTTTGGGGGGGGGGGTATCAGGGTAATTCTGACTTTATAAAATTAGTTTGAAAGTGTTCCCTTCTGGATACAGGAGTGCTGATGCATAGGGGCACTTGTACACCAATGTTTATAGCAGCACTCTCAACAATAGCCAAATTGTGGAAAGAGCCTAAATGTCCATCAACTGATGAATGGATAAAAAAAATGTGATTTATATACACAATGGAATATTACTTGGCAATGAGAAAGAATGAAATCTGGCTTTTGTAGCCATGTGGATGGAACTGCAGTGTTATGCTAAGTGAAATAAGCCATACAGAAAAAGACAGATACCATAAGTTTTCACTCTTATGTGGATCCTGAGAAACTTAACAGAAGACCAAGGGGGAGGGGAAGAAAAAAAAAGTTAGAGAGGGAGGGAGCCAAACCATAAGAGACTCTGAAATACTGACAATAAACTGAGGGTTGATGGGGGGGTAGGAGGGAGGGGAAAGTGGGTGATGGGCATTGAGGGGGGCACCTGTTGGGATGAGCACTGGGTGTTGTATGGAAACTAATTTGACAATAAATTTCATATTTAAAAAAATGAAAGTGTTCCCTTCTATTTGTTGGAAGAATTTGAGAAAGATTCGTGTTATTTCTTCTTTAAATATTTAGTACAATTCAGTGTGAAGGCATCTGGTCCTGGGCTTTTCTTAGTTTGGAGGAATTGGTTACTAATTTAATCTCTTTATGAGTAATTGATCAGTTCAGATATTCTACTTTACCATAAGTTGACTGTGTCCAGGAATTTATCTATTTTTTTTTTTTTTGGTTATCCAATTTGTTGCCCTCTTATGATGCTTATTAGTAACCTCTTATGATCCTTATTATTTTGTGTTATCATTTCTAATGTCTCCTATTTCATTTATGATTTGATTTATTTGAATCTTCTCCCTTTTTTGTCCTTATTCCAACTGAAGTTTGTCAGTTTTGTTTATTTTTTCAAAAAAAACAGATGTTAGTTTCACTGATCTTTTCTATTGTCTCTCTAGTCTTTATTTATTCTTTTCTGCTCTGATCTTTGTTATCTCCTTTCTTCTGCTAACTTTGGTTGGTTCTATGAGATCTAAGTCTTTTTTTTTTTTATTTCTCATTGCTTTGGTATTTTTAATATTTTCTATCTTTGTTAAAATAGCATTTAGTTCATCCCTAGTGAGCAATTTTAGGATCATTATTTTGAACTATCAGGTAAATCACTTATCCCCATTTCATTAAGGTCAGCTTCTAGAGATTTATCTTCTTCTTTTGTTTAGGACATAGTTCCTGTTTCTTCATTTTTCTTCATTCTTTGTGTTGCTTTGTGGACTTTAGATAAAACAGCCACCTCTCCTAGCCTTGACAGACTGATCTCATATAGGAGATAAACTCTTCTATCATCCTGGCTTGAGCTCCCGTTTGCCATTCAAACCTTTGTGAGTTTCCAAGTTTCCATCTTTGTTTTCAGTGGCTCCCAGTAAATGAAGGTGTGCCAGCATGTCAGTGTCTCAAAGGCATCTTCGCCTGTTCATGCTTCCAAAAGACTACTCATTTCCTTTCCCTTCAGCTCCCTGAGGCAGGCTAATAAGAAGTCCAACCTTCAGGCAGCAGCTGGGAAAGTCAGGATGTTAGATATGAAATATAGTCCTTCCCTCTTAGGGAGAATGTAGGAAGGAGGTGTTTTTACCTACTTGCCTTTGCAGACACAGCAAGAGAGCTCTCTGGGAGTGTTTGTGCAGCCAAATTGCCACCTTGTTGGGATGGCTGGGTAGCTCAAGCAGTTGGGTGTCTGGCTTCAGCTCAGGTTGTGATCTCAAGGTTGGAGGGTTTGGGCGCCACTTGGTGTTCTGTGCTGATGGCTCAGAGCCTGGAGCCTGCTTGGGATTCTGTGTGTCTTTCTCTGTCCCTCACCCATTTGTGTTCTTTGTCTCTTCCTCAAAAATAAAGAACTAAACATTAAAAAAAAGTGATACAAATTGCCACATTTGTTGTTTTGTATGGTCCCATGGGATTCATGAATGCTGGGTTCCCTCACTGTTCAAACCTGAGAGATTTGGGAACCAGTTTCTCTACTGGCAACCATAACAGTTGAGGTGGTAAATGTTTGGACAAGCTCCTTTCAGGGAGAAGCTGGAGACCTGATTTTCCTTTTGAAGTGAGCCATGGGAGACAGGAAGGGATTTGCCAACCAGCTCTTTAGACTCCCTGGAAGACCCTCTTGAGGGTCACTCTCTCGAGCCCAGAGGGCATACCTACAGGAAATACTTGCACACAGGCTTAAAAACTGCTTTTTTTACTGTTTCATACGGACTTGTGGAAGTCATAAATGACAAGCCCCATTGACTGTTAGAGCTAAATGATTTGAAGACCCATCCCTCGGAGGACAGCTGCAAAAGTTAGGGTGCTAGATGTGTGGACAAGTCTCTTTGAGGGAACAGCTGGAGATTAATTTTATTGTTGGAGAAAGCCAAAAGGTAAATTTGGGGAAGTGCCCAAAAGTTCTCTTGGGCTCCCAGGAAAATCACATCAGAACCTGAATGCAGACTGCTTAGAAGCCAGGCTCCCAGGCAGCAGCTAGTAAAGAATAGTCAAACTCCTCCAGGGATAATCTGGGAAATGGGCCTTTTTGCCTGTTTCTTTTACCCTTAGGTGTAGGGAGTACTTAGCTCTGTGGGACTCATATAAACAAGTTTTATTGGTTCTCAGAGCTAGGAGACTTGGGGGCCTATGTCTCAGGTGGCAGTTCTTGAGGTGTTACATGGGTGGACAGACCCCTTCCAGAGAGGAGCCAGGGATTTGGTTTCATTGCTGAAGCAAGCCAGAGGAGAACAAAATCATCCTTCTTAGAGTAGGTATGAATTTACCTTCTTAACTATATGTAAGTAAGCCAATCTGTCCAGCCTCGTCAGGAAAAAGTACACTCACAAACTTAACTCCCGTTATTCTGAGGGTGCAAGACAGGTGCTAGATGGATGTGAGTGAGGCTCCCTCTGTGATCTGTCCTGGGCAATATCTGTGTCATCTATTCCCTTCCCTTCTCCAGCTCTCAGACCCCAAGTAAAGTACTTCCTCTCCACGGAGACACACAGCCTTGTGACTGGCAATTAATTTTGTGAGAACCTGAATGCCTTGGCCTTCTTTACTTCTCTTTCAATTCCAAAGCAATGCCTGTATTTAAGCTATCTTGAGGAATACAGGTTCTACGGACATCCACTATGCTTTTTGTTCGCTGGCAAGCAAGGTTCTTTGGTGATACTTCCAACACATTCGAAATACAAATCAAACACTCCCCTTTACTTTGGCTCAAGCCCCCATTCTTTTCTGCGCAGAAGCCACTAGTGGCTGGTCTTTCTACTTCTAGCTTTGGTCCTTTTCAAGTGCACTCATGTGTGCATGGAATCTCGCCATCGCCGGAAGGGATGAATGGTGGCGTCCCAATGAGCTGGCGGGGCTTTCAACGCGAAAACATGAATAATTATATATACATATTTCATTCTGCAAGTGGGAACATTTTTGTTGAAATGTTTTTCACATTTTCGTTGAAACTTTCATTTCACGTTTTCATTGAAATTTTCATTTTCTTGCCAACTTACAGGAGATAAGCAATCCGTGGTTTTCTCCCAAATATTTGACACATGGGAGATACTAATAGATAATATAATTAGAGACTGATAAATAAATGGAATAATCTGTTTTTTTTTCCAGTACTTTCTCCCATGCCTTCTTCCTCAAATCAAAAACAAATAGCATAGAAAACAGTATGCTAAATAATGCTCAATTTTTTGTACAATTTAGTGGGACGGGAATGACTAATAAATTAGTCTTCTTTTTTTAAGAAAATCAGTTTGTCAATTACTTTGTGATTGCTTTAACATAACAATAACTTTTTATCTTCTGTTGTCCTTATATAGCATTTTAATCTTTTTATCTCATTTGCATTTCTGACTTTGTGAGGGAAATTACCCAACTTAAATGTACCTGTAGGCTAAGTAGCATGGTCTTTATGAAGAAGAGATTGTACCCAACTCAGCAGGAATGATCTATGGGCTCAAGCACCAGACTTTGTTCCTAGATTATCATTCTTATTTTTCGAATGGGCCAAGACATCTTGTTGTTGTCAATGAAAAAATAAAAAGTATCAGTTAGTAAGGAGAGAAATACTTTCAATTCCTGCCTTTTGGTAAAAGGGAAAGGAGTTGTGTGTGTGTGTGTGTGTGTGTGTGTGTGCGTGTGTGTGTCTAAGTGTCTCTGTGTGTGTGGTGGTGATTGTAGAGACTGGTAATTGCTTCCAGGTTCAAGTTTTAAATTATTAATTTGAACAGGCCCTTTGCAGCCTGTAACACAGTTTTTCCTTAATACCACTGCTTTTTACAAAGCTCTTAAATATCTATATTTGTTTTAAAAATATGACAATGCCTCTGGAATTTCAGAGAATACAGACTTCTTCGTTCTAGTCCCAAATCAGATCCATCTACAACTTCCACAAGGATTATATATATACATACATGTATGTAAATATATAATATATATGTGTATATATGTATATATATGTATGTATGTAAATATATAATATATATGTGTATATATGTATATATATGTATGTATATATATATATATATATATAATGAGATTACTACCTTTACTTAAGACTCATCAAAAATTATCTATGTGGAGAATCAATATATCATTTTCAATCAAAAGTTTAGTTATTATATCAGATTTTTCACTTAGTTATTTCTTATATCCAGCAGAAACTCTGAAAAGTTGCTCCAAATGTTGGCTAGAATGGCATCAACATACTGAAATTCACGGCATGTAAACTGTGTGGGAGGGGCATGCACCGTCCTAACTAGCTGCTGGCTTTAGAAGCAGAATATATTTTTAAAAATTGGACCTATTTGTCAGAGGCAAGACTTCTCCCCTCTACCTTTTAGAAGCTCTACTACCCAGCTTGGATAATGGCTATGAAATGAAAATTGAGTGCAATACATTTTATTCCATTTCATCATATAAATTCCCATTTCCCAAAACAATCTCCTTTGGGCATCGTAATGAGCAGTACCACTTGAAATCACTTAGAGAAGCTGACAGAAAAGAGCTTCCAGCCATTTCAAAAAGCTCTTTTTTTCTTGATCAATTTTCAAAATATCTAGTAGTTTAGACACACAGTAGATATTATTCCCCTAACAAATATATCTGTAATTTTACATAATTTGTGACTGGCTGCCTCTCTTTGTTCATGTCTGTTTTTTTTTTTTCCTCTTTAACTTGTAACAGCCAATGACAAAGTTTATGTAAGCCTTTAACTATAACTTGACTTTAAAAGTGAATTAAACTACAGAAAGATAATTCAAACCTGTGAGAAATAACTAGTAATTGTGTTTAAGCTACATATGGTCATCTATCGAAATTCTGGCAAGAATCAGGGTCTCACACTCACTGATTTGATGAAGCCTTTGCAAAGCATTTATTCTACCTCATGAGTCTGAAGATAAAAGCTCGCTTTGCCTGATTCCATTGTGGTCAGGGTTCTCAGTTCTAGATACCAACAATCAAGAATCATGGAGACAGGGGCTGGATGGCAAAGTTGGTTAAATGTCCAACTCTTGACTTTGGCTCAGGTCATGATCTTGTGGTTCTTGGGATGGAGCCCCACGTCGGGTTTTGTGTTGATAATGCAAAACCTGCTTGGGATTCTCTCTCTCCCTCTCATTCTCTCTCTGCCACTCCATTGCTCTCTCTCTCTCTCTGTCTTAAAAATCAATAAATAAACTTAAAAAAAATAATGATGGGGGCAGAAGTGAATCAGCAAACATATGGCTGAGTTTATAACTATGCTCAGTGGCACAACCATTCAGTTCTTGAGCACTGAGGTGAAGTATCAGTAATACTGATGTGTTTTCAAGAACGGCACCATGACATGCCTTGGTCAATGGTAGAACATGAAATAACTGATATATTGTAATGAATTTCTAGATGCTTAAGTCATGTTGTATATGTACAACAAAATACACTATGTAAGTAAGGATAAAAATAGACCATTATTTCTTTATGCCAAATGAAAGAGTTGACCACTTAACATTAACCTGAATCAAAATATGTCTCTGGGAGTGGGTGTTAGTGTTTAACAAAAAGGAACAAGTTTCTTTGCCTAATAGACCTGAACTTTAAAGTTTCTGATCACACACAATTACTTCTTTCAAGGACTATATATGGCTCTTCCCACAATGAAGTTTTAAAAGGTCAGTATTTTAGTGGGGGCTGGGTGGTTCAGTCCATTAAGCAACTGACTCCTGATCTCAGCTCAGGTCTTGATCTCAGGGTCACGAGTTCAAGTCCCACCCAGGGCCCCAAGCTGGAAAAATAAATAAAAGGCCAGTATTTCCTACCAAGTAGTCACCATAACATCCAGGGGGCCAGAATAAACAGGGAAGCAGAGAAGATTGGAGGAGGAGAACGGATCCTTCCATCCCCAAGTAAGACATACACATATATACATGTGTATATATATGTATATATGTATATGTATGTATATATATGTATATATATGTGTGTATATATATATACGTATATATATATGAATTGGAAGGCAGATAAGTGAGAAAAATAGTGATTTCTGTCATTCTCTGGGAATGTTCCATACATACACCTGTCCAGACATTATAAGGAAAGTGAAGGGATGTTTAGTTACAGGACACCTAATCTAATCATGCCCAAATATAAGCAAAATATACACGAATCAAAATTAATTTAAAAATCCTTCAAAAGCCATCACTCTGAAAGCAATGTTTATGAGCTGGAGTGTTAGTAGAATGTGCTGTTAGGGGGCGTAGGATTTCAAACAGCCTATTATACAGAATAGTCATTAAAATAATTCAGGATATTATAAAGGAAAGGGGCATAAAAAATTAATGTTTATAACAAGAGGGTGAAGCGCATTGAGGAGACATATAAGAAATAAGATATCTGCATATAATCAACTTGATAGAAAATCATCAGTTTTTGTCTCCTTGGCACTTGAAAAGGAAAAGGCCTTTGATCCTCACATCAGAACTGAAGAAGCAGTGTTTCTTTCAGGCTGTCTGAATAGAGCCCAACTTGAGTGGGTCTTCTGGATGGTTAATCAAATTCAAACACTAAAGTGGGACTTGAGAAACTCAGAATGAACGTTAAATAATACTAATATTTAACATTTCTTCACACAAAATGGAACAAAACCAAGACAAGGAGGAATATTTATAAAAAAAGATAAAGCCTGGCCGTTAGCTAAGAAAAATAAACATACAAATGTAATTTTGCATTCATACATACTGGACTATACAAAAAACAAACGGAAGACATGGAAAAAGGGGGAAATTATTTTGTGTAGGCTTAGTTTTGTTTCCTTTTTTTTTTTTTCTAATCCCTGACCGGTTCCACTAATCTTTAATTCTTGGACAATCCATCCACTAAAAAGAACTGACCATATTTACAAAAATATATTAAGTTATTTTGAGTTTCTACTATAAGATTTTTGTTTACCAAATAAAATAAATAGTATTAGAACTTGCTGGGTCTTTAAATATTTTTTGTATCTTAAAGATAAAAGTAACATTTCAGGTTTTATAACTAATTGCATCCTGTCCAATATGAGGAATCAAACACCTAATAAAGTTGCATAACATTTTCTAAAAATTTTTTCATTGTTTATTCATTTTTTGAGAGAGAGAGACAGAGAGAGAGAGAGAGCATGAGCAGGGGAAGGGCAGAGAGAGAGGGAATTGGAAGCAGGCTCCAGGCTCTGAGCTGTCAACACAGAGCCTAAAGGCGGGGTGGGGTGGGGGGGGGGGGTTGGTGGGGGGAGGGCTCAAATTCACAAACCTCAAGATCATGACCTGAGCCTAAGTCTTCGGACACTCACCCAACTGAGCCACCCAGGCGCACTAAATTGCATAACTTTAACCACATGCCACAAAACTGGCTACAAGTTCTGGTCTTACCATCTGAGTATCCTGGTCTGTGTTATGTAATGTACATATTTGCTACTTATACATTTCCAATTTTTCTGTACACCCCAAATTACTTAAATACATACACACATACATACATAAAGGCAGCTTTCTGATACATTTCCAAATGGGCTCTCTCTCCTGTTCTGCCTCAATCTGTTGGTCTCTCTTGCTCCCCAGAAATATAGTTCTCCATCATAGCCTCAGCATCTGCTTTCTGGACAATCTAGTCTATCCCTGGGGATACGCTAGGGATACCTCGTGTCGTCTTCCCAAAGCCAAATGGCGGAAGTAACCAAATGTGAAGTCATTAGATGTATTATATAAGAGCCCAGATGTTGATTAAGATATGAGAAACTGTGTTTCCTAGCTTTACAATTAAGGAAAATTCAGGTGCTTTCAGTGTTCACATTTCTTACATGTAACAAATGATTTCATTAAGTAAATAAATAAACAAGCACAGCTAAATAAAAGTTTCTTCCACTAAAATAGTGCTCATGAAATACCTTCTTCCACCTGAAAGCCTGTTTTAACTGGCAGAGTCCTTGCATCCCCTGTAGATGTGATCTTAGTAAGCCCAGGACATGGTCACCCCCAGATGGGCACATAATGTCCCAAGTGGATCCAAAAATAAGACCCGTCTTATTTGTGAAACTAGAAACCTCTCAGCCTCAGCCTTCACTCCAAGTTGAAAACCCATTGTTTTACTAACCTTAAAATGTGTGCAGGTTTCATTCTTGACAAATTGCACATATGGGTTTTGAGGTCACCATTATTCAAATAGAGCAGTAAGATCCGGATGTGGCTAGTCCTTTATAGACTACAGTTATACCTCCTGTTTTGTGTGTGTGTGGAAATCTAGAAGATCAAAATGAATATTCATCATTCAAACTTTAACTCTGTGGACACAAATCAATATGGGGGAAGTTGTCATAAGCCTACATGATCCCTAAATTATTATTCTGTAGGTATATTATGGCTTGTATCTTAATAAAAAAAGGTCAGAATTAATGGTCTCAAAATATACCAGTTCATATTTTTAGCATAAAGCATTGTATCCTAATTTACAATTTCTACACATTTTAATGGATCAAAACTACTTTAATTATTTAAACAGTTTTGAATGAACTTAAACTACCCCTTCCTGTATTGTATTGTGTGGGCTTTCTTCAAGGCTAAGTGTGAGGTTTTCTTTTCATACTGTAAAAGTGGACTCAACAGACAATTAGCTCTCCGACCTCATCAATTTCAGAAAGAGTGTCACAATGTCAAATATATTTAAACCATAATACTTATTTTGGCAGATGTCATCCAATATTTAATTGGCTTTTTTCCAACCAGTGCATAAAATATATAAAATCTATAAGTTATCTGAGAGTAAATGTATCAAATAATTCATCTTGGGGTTCACCAGGGAGTGATATTACTTAACAACACCTGGAGGCTTAATTCAGTTTCCTTGTATGTGGGTTTGACTGCAATGGGCAATTTCAATCAAAAATTATCAATTGCCGTGTTAAAAATTCAATAATATGGGGCGCCTGGGCCGCTCAGTAGGTTACGCATCCGACTGCGGCTCAGGTCATGATCTCACAGTTCCTGGATTTGAGCCCTGCGTCAGGCTCTGTGCTGATAGCTCAGAGCGTGCTTCGAATTCTGTCTCTCTCTCTCTCTCTCTCTCTCTCTCTCTCTCTGCCTCTCTCCCACTTACACTCTCTCTGTCTCTCAAAAATAAACATTAAAAAAAAAGAAAAATCAATAATGCAAAATTTCAGTGTTTCAATCACCATTTGCAAATTGTTAGAAGCAATCTTGTACTTAGATTGAATCCTTAGAATGAACTTGTATTCTTTCTCTTAGATTCTTACTCCACTCTTTCTGCTTAGGAATATGCCCTTCTGTGTAGCTTGATTTTCAAAAGAATGATAGAACTTCCTACTGCAATTGATCAAAATTCTACATTGATCTATTTGAAGCAAGATCTTTAGGTAAAATGTAACATTAATGATCTACCTGTTCCTCAATCTTCACTAATAATAATTTTGGAGAAATTGTACTTATAGATGATTTTCTGACATGGTGTATAGTGAAATATTTACTCAAGTATTTTAAGTTTATTATTAGATTAAACCTACATCATTAAAGAGTTGCTCCTACAGACAATTATTTAGTCCTCAAAGAATATATGCTATTGAAATTTGATTTGGTATTATTTTATTGAACTAACTTTTAAAAACATCATAATAAATAGCTCAATGATCTCTGTTACATAAATTTTAGCAATTATGTCAGAAACATTTTCAGGATCATTACTCTTCATAGTATGGTGTGCACATGGATATAGATCCACAAATTTTTGTCACTAGTCTGTTATTAAAGAAGGAAAGGAGGGGCACCTGGGTGGCTGCGTCAGTTAAGTGTCCCACTTCTGCCCAGGTCATGATCTCATGGCTCGTGGGTTTGAGCCCCACGTCAGGGTCTATGCTGACAGCTCAGAGCCTAGAGCCCGTTTCGGATTTGTGTCACCCTTTCTCTCTCTCTCTCTCCCCCTCCCCCGCTCATGCTCTGTCTCTCTTTCAAAAATAAGTAAACATTACATTTCTTTTTAAAAAAAGAAGGAAAGGAATTCAGAGTATTTACAATTTATTATAAAAATTAAAAATTTAGAAGCTATTTAGACATTACTATCATATTATTTAGAATTATACAATTTAAAATTATACAGAATTATTATAAAGTAATTTTATGTTTATTGTATCTAATAATACAAAACAAGATTTTCATATGTCTGATAACTTTCATTTCATTGTGTTTTGCCAAAAATATTATCTGCAATGATTGGAATTATATAGAAAGAAAGTAATTTACTCTAGATAGCTGTATTTCCTCACTAAAACTCATAGGATCTTCTCAGGAAATTATTCCCCGAAATAAAATGCTCAAATTGCTGTTTGTTTCTTGCTGTCTGTTGCTTATTTGGTTCTATATTACTAGAGACTGAAGGCCTTGTAACTTTTTTTCCCTTTGCCTTCTCCACTAGGATTGCAATAATACTTACTTCCTAGAGCGTTCATGAGTGCCAATGGAATTATGAATAGAAATGGCCTTGCTTAGCGTTCTAGCACAGAAGCTGTACCCAGCTCATCAAGATTATCACTACCTTTTGTGTCGTTAGCTTCCGGAGGGCTTAACAATATTCAGATCCTCATTCAATCACCAACACTGATCCGAACACTGAAGCTCGTAGGAGAGGTAGTGATTCCTGACACGTCATCCTGGTTTACCATTGTTTGGTATAAAGGAAAGCTACAAAGTCAAGGTGGTGTCTGCTCATGGTTGTATAAATTCTAGTGAGCATATTAACGGAGACCATGGACCTGCGCAGTAGCGGTGGGGACAAGAAGCACAGAAGAGCATGTCTTTGTGTCTTCATCCTCTAATATTTCTCGCTCTTATTCCGACCGTGTTGCATGCATACTTTATCTTGAGTTCAGCTTTCAGTGCACAGCCCTGAAGAGAACAAGAGAGAAAGTTGCTAATTTTAAATCACTGAAATTATTCCAGCTAAAAAAATATGTTGTTTCAGGAAAAGAAATTTGCTCAAGATTCCCCCCTTCCCCCGGCCTTTTTCTCTTGAATGCATTTATGTTCCAACTAGTGTTTTTCCATTTAATTCTTCTGGATGAACCTCAAGTAAGTACATTGTTCCTGTGTTCTTTTTGGTATTAAAAATCTGTATAAATCATTTTACGTTCATACCTGGTGTGAGAGCTGATAGAAAAACATGAGGCAAAGAAGATGGATAGTCAGGAAAATATCAGGTATTCTGAGAACTCGCTTTCCTTTGGTTCTCAAACCTATTCCTTGAGTTCTCTCCTATATAGGGAGAAACAGGGTTCTCTCCTATTTCTTGAGTTATGGAATTTATATTGAAAAGGGGGTTCAGGTCATGAGAAAAACTTGTGCACATGCAAATTGCTCTGATATTAAGCATCTCCGAAACTGTATTTAATTGTGGTGAGAGAAAGCCTCATTATAATATAGAATCCTAAAATTCAGATCCAGAGGCTGTGCTAAGAATATGAAGGCAAAAGTAAAATGAAACCTGTTCAAGTTTCTTGGGTACACTTAATAGCAGTTAGAGCAATCCCTTTGTGGTATTCGTTTGTTTTGTTTTGTTTTGTGTTAGCTAAAACTCACTTTAGGATGTCTTGAATATTTTCCTTTCTGTTTTAAGTAATTTTTCAGAGTCACAAATGATAAATTATCATTTCTGATAATTTGACGGTGGATTGATTTCAGCCTAAGATTTTTGGGGGTGAATATTTCTGTTTGACATTGCATTCTGCTCTTTTCATTTACTGTATAGTCTATGCCTTTACTACGTGGGGCAGAATCACCCTAAGTGATTCCCAATGACAATCACAATGACCCACACAATTGTGTAATCTCCTCCAATTTAATATGGGCAGCCCTGTGACTTATTTTTAATTAATACCATATAGCAATGGTGATTGCATTTTTCAATTTAAATTATGTCTTAGCTAAAAACGAGACACTGTGGCTGGCTTTGAAGAAGCATACAGCCAGTCATGAGATTTTCCTATGGAGCGGGCCCCATGGCAGGGAACTGTGGGCAGCCTCCAGCCAATAGCCACTACTCTCCTGGGCCCTCAGTCCTGCAGCCACAGAAAAATAAATTTGAGAGAGGTGACTGAGCCCCAGAAAGTATCTTAACCCTAGTCATCATCTTGATTCCAGTCTGGGAGACGCTGAGTAGAGGATCCAGCTGACCTATAGACAGACTTCTGACCCAGCAGGATTGTGAGGTAAATGAATCTCATGTTAAGACATTAACTGTGGTCTTTTGTCATGCAGCGACAGAAAAGTAGTAAGCCATATAATTAAAGAAAATCTCCTCTATTTTCCTGAGATTTTAATATCTACTAATTTGCATAATATTGTTTTCCATGTTGGGCATTAGTTTGGTTTCTAATATTTTCCATAATGAATATTACTCTTTTATGTATTACAGATTATAGTTACAGGATAGAATCTCAGAAGTATAGTTATTTAGTTGTACCACATTAACAATAATTTAGTGACATGTATTAATGATTGCTTTCCCCCAAAGTTTTTCCAACTAAGAGTTTCAAGATATAAAAAAGCCCTAATATATGTTAAGGCATATACATATATGTATAGATGAACATGTATCTTATAATTTTGATTATTGTGTTCATGTATGTGGAATAACTATTTCTATCAATTAGTTTACTTTAGTAGAATTTATTTAGTAGACTTTTGTAATATTTTGGTTTGAATTTTTGTTGTTTTGTTGTCTACACAACAAATATATATTATATATATATATATATATTTATATACATTGTTATTTCTGAATGGAATTCTTTTCAAATATTTAAACAGTCTCCTGAAAAAAAAAACTTGTAAAATTAATAACTAATTTTTAAAATTCATTTTTTTAAAGTTTATTTATTTATTTTCAGAGAGAGATAAAAATGGGGAGGGACAGCAAGAAGGGGGGAGAGAGAGAATCCCGAGCAGGCTCCATGCTGTGGAGAGTGCAGAGTGCAGAGCCTGATGTGGAGCTCAGTCTCATGAACCATGAGATCATGACCTGAGCTGAGATTCAGAGTCAGACGCTTCACTGACTGAGACTCCCAAGCACCTCTAAAAGCCATTTTGATGTCACATTTTTTCTGGAAGAAAGGGGGAGAAGGGAACATTCTTTCTCATCTATTTTCCTCATCCTTTTCCCTCTACTTTACTGTAGACCTATTTCATTCTTTAATATGTGTATGTAATACCTATTCTATACAACATATTAAAATAAACTGGGGCACCTGGGTGGCCCAGTCAGTTAAGCGTCTGACTCTTGATTTAGGCTCAGGTCATGATTTTATAGTTTGTGAGTTCGAGCCCCACTTCGGGCTCTGTGCTGACAGTGAGGGTCCTGCTTCTGATCCTCTCTCTCCCTCCCTGCCTCCTTCCTGGTCTTGCATGTGTGTACTTTCTCAAAAAAAAAAAAAATTAATTAAAAATTTAAAAAAATAAAATAAAATAAATTGAATTTACTTAGTAAACATGTGTAACTGTTTCTACAAAAGTCATTCTAGGACTTCTTTATTGATAAGTTCCAAATTCCCATTTATCTTTTGCATAGATTTAAAAAAATATCTACCTGGGAATCAGAGGCCTAATTATGCCTTCCATCCATTTGTCTTTGGCATTTTGAATCCTGCTGGTTTATGCTCAAAGCC
This sequence comes from Lynx rufus, assembly GCF_022079265.1. Taxonomy (NCBI): domain Eukaryota; kingdom Metazoa; phylum Chordata; class Mammalia; order Carnivora; family Felidae; genus Lynx; species Lynx rufus. Next base: position 68,023,811 of record NW_025814856.1, on the reverse strand, counting down.
CATGAGCTTTCTTAATTATTTACAATCCCACAGCCACAATGTGTTGTTTCTATTTTCAGCAATAATCCTCATGAGGTCCTTGGGAACGATCCACAACAATAACGATGATGTCAGTAAGATAGTACATTGTTTCCAACTATTTTTTATTGTGGTAAAACATGCATAAATTAGCATGTATAATTGTAACCATTTTTTTTAAATGTACAGTTCAGCGGTATTAAGTACATTCATATTGTTGTGCAACTATCACCTCCATCCCCCCTCTGAAACTCTTCATCTTCCCAAATCGAAAGCCTATCCATTAAACAATACTTTCCATTGCTCCCTCCCCCAGGCCCTGGCACCCATCATCCTACTGGATCTATTCAATCTATTTCTGTCTCTATGGATATGATCACACTAGGTGCCTCAAATAAGTAGAACTATACAGAATTTGTGTTTTGGAAACTGACTTATTTCACTTAGCATAATGTTCTCCAGGTTCGTCATGCTGTGGCATGTTAAAAGATCTTTTCTCCTTCTCCTTCTCCTTCTCCTTCTCCTTCTCCTTCTCTTTCTCCTTCTCCCCCTTCTTCTTCTTCTTCTTCTTCTTCTTCTTCTTCTTCTGTTTATTTGTTTTTGAGTGACAGAGACAGAACATGAGAGGGACAGGGGTGGAGACAGAGGGAGACCCAGAATCCTAAGCAGGCTCCAGGCTCCGAGCTGTCAGCACAGAGCCTGATGCTGGGCTCGAACTCACAAACTGCAAGATCATGACCTGAGCTGAAGTGGGACCTTTAATTGACTTAGCCACCCAGGCTCCCAGGATCTTCTCTCTTCTTAATGTTGAATAATATTCCATTGTATGTATATACCACATTTTGGTTATCCATTCATCTGTCATTGGACACTTGGGCTGTTTCCACCTTTTAGTTAGTGTGAATAACACTGCTATGAACGTGGGTGTGCAGATACCACTCTGAGACCCTTTTTTTAATCTCTTTTGGGTATATACTCAGAAGTGGAATTATTGGATCACATGGTAATTCTACTTTTAATATTTTGGGGAACTGTCCAACTGTTTTCCATGACAGTTGTGCCATTTTCCATTCCCATCAACAATGCATAAGTTCTCCAGCTTTTGCCAACTTTTTTTCTTTTTTTTTAGTAGCCCTCCTAATGGATGTGAGACATCGAGCAAATAATTTCAAAAAAGCGATATTGACAAATATTTTCTCATTTGCTCATTTTAAAATACCTACACTGTTCGGTCTGTGTTCTTCTTATTCCCCATCTGAAAATTGGTAGAATTCATCTCTCTTAACTAGAAGCTCATGGATCCAGTTCTGCTCCCCAAGCTTTCTAAACCTGAAATCATATATTCTCTCCACGATGATATTTTGCTATGCCTCCAACTTCTACGTGTCACATAAAGGTCTACAGGGCGTCAACTATTTACTTAAGTGGCAGTGTTTTCACTGTAATTCTAACTAATAACAAAGGCTTCAGCTTCCACAAAGGCAGAGAAATTCCTGATTGAATAGCATACACCACTTTTTATGTTTCTTTCCACATTTTGAATGCGGCTCGCCGGTTCTTTTCAACGGCTTTTCAGAGAAACATAGCAGGAAGCAAAAACCACATCTTCAGTGCTCTGAGTAATAGCTTGACACACTGCTCAAAAAGAACCCCAGCTGTGCTGTTTCATAAGTCATATGTTTGAAAGCTTCTGCTGATTTTTCTACATGTGGGGAACGGTTTTGCCTTATTTGCCTCTCCAGCTTGCATGATTTCAAACATTCTGCTCAAAGAAAATTTCAAGCACGAAGCCCTTTTCAGAAATCCGGGCACTCCAGCTCCAGAGAGAAAGGAATGACATTTGCACCAAGCATTTTCCTTGGATGAGTTTGCCTTTCATGACAGAATGTGTACAACCCTTTTGTTCTTTGCTGGTTCTAGCGACTTCCGATCATTCAGCTCTGTGGGCTCTCAGGCATAGCCCAGGGAATGATTGGAACTACTATCACAAGCATGAGTGTGTGGCACGGCACACTCACGTGGCTGCCTCGGAAGCCAAGAGACAGTGGTATATGGCGGAGGTTAACCCTCAGCGATCCATGGGAGACAAAGACCTACGATTTCAAAAGGAAGCTTTGTCTTCTGACATTTACACATTCTGCGGTTGCGTAAACCTTCAACGGTCTGTCCACTGATTTGTACAAATCAAACTATAGAACGGGCATTGTCTTATTAGGAAAAAAAGAAAAGCTTTTAGCTTTTTTAGTTTTCCATTTTATTCAATCGAATGGGATATTAGCAGATACACTGTGCGGTACAACAAGACTATGTCTGCCATGTTTTCTTGCTTTCTGTCTTTGCTTTAAGCTCACCATGTGCCTTATTTCTTACCAGATTGAGCAGCGGAATTCATTTCATATTAAGTCTATTTTTCCAAGGAAATATCAGAGTTTATTTATGGTTTCATAATAGAATATTTAATCAATATAAGAGAAAATGTACAGTTTGAAGTAGAAAGTTCGTGTTGAAGGAAGCCAAATGTGATGGTACACATTTAAACCCACTTAGACCCTTAGATTGTTCATCAGTCAAAATGACTGTCATTTAGAAATTCTGAAAAACGTATGATAGTGTACTTATCAAAAATTATTCTTGGGGCGCCTGGGTGGCGCAGTCGGTTAAGCGTCCGACTTCAGCCAGGTCACGATCTCGCAGTCTGTGAGTTCGAGCCCCGCGTCGGGCTCTGGGCTGATGGCTCAGAGCCTGGAGCCTGTTTCCGATTCTGTGTCTCCCTCTCTCTCTGCCCCTCCCCCGTTCATGCTCTGTCTCTCTCTGTCCCAAAAATAAATAAACGTTGAAAAAAAAAATATTCTTTGGGCACCTGGGTGGCTCAGCTGGTTGGACATCCAACTCTCGGTTTCAGCTCAGGTCATGACCTCACAGTTTCGTGAGTTTGAGTCCCGTGTTGGGCTCTGTGCTGACAGAGAAGAGCCTACTTGGGATTCTCTCTCCCCCCCCCTTTCTGCCCTTCCCCCACTCACACTGTCTCTCTCAAAATAAATGAATAAACTTAAAAAAATATTCTTGAAATATATTCATTTCAATAAATATAGTAAGGTATGTAATATCTTAAAAGTATATTTTAAAAGACAAAATATATACAAATATATTCAATTATGTTTTTGAAGGCTAATATAGGAAGATAAGAAACAAGTATAGAATCCAGAAGGCAGCTTCTTATTCTTCTCTTTAGTGTCATGTGCCCTTACCCTCATGGACTTTTGTTTTGCCATAAGATGAAGTTGAACTATGGATCTCACCTTGTGTCCACTAATGTAGATTTTTCATCTTTTTCCAATGCCAACATTATATTGAAGAAATATTTACAGTCTGACCCAATGTTTTCCCTCTCCCTGAGACACTGCCCTTTGCCATGGCTTGCTGGATGTGTCTGATGTCTCAGTCATCCCACGTGCAAAGAAGAACTCTGGTCTGAATATGACACTCCCTCCCCCAGCAGCCACTTTCCCAATGCTGTGCCCAATTCCTTGTGTTCTTAATCACAACCAGGAAGTCATTCTTGACTCATCACATTCTTTCACTCTGTAAATCTCTAACTGGTAGGAAATGTGGTCATTTCTTTCCTCAAACTACATCCAGCTACTCCACCTGGTCTGTGACCCTGGTCCCTTCTGTGATCAGGGCCATCACTATGTCACCTGGAGTTCTGCCTTACCCTCTTAACGGGTCTCCACTCTCCATACCACACACAGAGCATTCTCAGCACAGCCACAAGTATGATCCTGTTAAAACCTAAATATTCACCATGCCATTCATTTTTTTAAGACACAGTAATGGCATAACATTTAACTCAGAATAGATGCCAAATCCTTACAATGGCTTAAGAAGCCCCATGACACCTGGATATGTATCACCTTCTGTTATCCTGTGCTGTTCTTCTGATACCTCAGGTCTCCTGGGCCACAGTTCCTTCCTTGCTGTCCCTGGAAAGTGCCAGTCATGCCTCTGGGGTCACTCCACTGGAAAAACCCTGTCCCCAGATGTAATTACAACCTGCTCCTTCATCTTCCCCAAGTTTTTGATCTGATGTCATCTTCTCTATAAAGCCTACTATAACCACTTCATTTAAAATTTCAGTAGTACTTCTCCTGCCTCTTTCCTGCCCTACACTTCTATTTTCCAATTCCATGGCATTTGTGTCCTTTAAATATACTATCTAGTTTAATGTATCTATGTATTTATGTACATTCTGTACACCATATTCTGTATCTGTGTATTTATTTATTCTGTACATATTCTGTATTCTGTACATATTCTTCCGCTGCTAGAATGTAAACCGCAAGAGCAGATGTCATTTTGTGTCGTAGCCCCTAGAAGAACATGTGTACAAAGTCGGTGTTCTATCAACAATTCTTTAACGAACATAGCCTTTTCCACAGTAGTGCTAAGCAACGAGGATAAAAACATAAATGCGGCAAACTTACTGATAACCGTTCACTGTTTTGAATAGTATTTTGGGGGGAAAACTCATTTTCCAGACCATTCATATTATGGGTAACCTCTTAACTATCTCTCAAGAGCAAAGGATTAGGTAAAAAAAAATCTGTGACCCATTGTTTGTAAATGTTAGAGCAATTCACATTTATAAAACCAAGCTCCTCTGAAGAAAGAGTGAACCGATATAAAATGCATGGTGCTTGGAAAAACTCTCCATAACAACAGTAATTTCCATCCATCCACAGACACAAGTACCTACGTGGGAGATTTGGGATCCAAGTGGGAGATCATGAAATCCTTGTACATTCCAATACCAAGGAGAGACATCTTGAAAAGGAAGGCTCACACACGGGTGGCAGACTCACAAACCATGGTCTTGGCTGTAGACCTAGAAACAGCTCCATACCCTTGAAGAATTGGCTACAGCCTACAGCACAATATAACCAGAAACCCAAGAGGAGTCATGCCCACCTGTACAGGAGGTAACGATATATAGACCTCTTCAGCTGTGGACTCTAATGTGACCCATGAACCAGCCCTACCTACCCTCAGCCATGGTCCAGGGGCCCTGGAGGTTAAGTTTTCCAGACTCAGTCAGACCCTAGATGCTGAAAGGGATCTGTGACTGAGCTCTAGCCCCTCCCAGGCAGTCTGCAAATAGTACTGCCAGAACAGGAAACCAGTGGGAGAAACTCACAGCTGCAAACCCAGAAACCCTGAAAGGGTCCCACATGTGGCTCCAGTGCCTACCAGTCATTGTCCACAAGCTGCCTTGCTGGACCAGCAGCCAGGCAGGAGAAACTTTAATCTGTGTCCCCAGAGATCGTGAAAAGTCTCTATTTATGGCTTTAACTCCCTCACAGCTAGTCTACCCTCAGTTCTTAGGGTCTAGGGTCCCAGTGGGAGACACTCCCATCTGTAACCCTGGAGGTTCTGAAAGGGTCTTATAGTCCCTCCCAACTGCAGTATGCTTAACACTCCTGCTAGCACAAAGTTTCAGCAGGAGACACTTCTTGTTGCACCCTTGGGGATCCTGAACATTCCTGTACTTGGGCACAACCTCAGCTGCAGTTGGACATAAGACTTGCCAGCCCAAGGATCCAGTAAGATACCTTCCAATATATCCTCCCAGAGACCTTGAAAAGGCCCTAGTCTCACCTCCAGCCCCTCTCACTCACTGTCCATGAGCAATACTGCTGGCCCAGGGGACCTGTCAGAGACATTGATATCTGTGCCCCTGGAGACCCTGAAAGGATATAGATAGCCCTCGCACCTCCAATGGCTAACAAGATCAGTCTAGCTGGCTCAGGAACCTGATTGGAGACACCCCCATCCATGCCTTCAGAGCCAAGTTTGCAGACCTCAGTCTTGGCTGTGCCATCTGAAACAATGCCGGGGCACAGTTCCATTCTCTCTTAGCCACAGTTAAGGCTCAGTCTTATTGATTCAGAAAATCCACCCAATGACCAGGCAGCAGCCCACCTAGGGACCTGGTGGGAGCCACACCTTCTATGAATCAGGTAATACACCCACTGCCTGATGACCCAAATGTGACCTTGAAGTAAACTCTTGTCCCAGCTCCACCCTACTGAACAAGATGCTGGAGGCAGTCCTATCCAACCAGCGACCAGAAAGGACCCATGCCCACCCGAGCTGATGATAGTAAGTCAATCAATCATGGACCCTACTGCAGACCTACTGACAGCCTTGTAATAGGCTCCAAACCAGCATGAGTGCAACTCAAGAAGTAATCTGATCAGACTGTGGAACAAATAGGAAAGTCTTCACCTTCTGACAGTGGTCTGTAAAGACCAGAAGAGGTGTTTGTCCTTTGAAATGCACAGACTGCAGTATTACATAGATCATGAAAAATTAGACAAATATGATGCCATAAGAAGAAATTAATAAGGTCCAGTAACAGACCACAAAAGATTGGATATCTGCAATTTCCCTGACCCACCCCCCTTAGAAAAAATCAAAATAAACAGCTTGCAGAAAGCCAATGAAACATAAGAGGATACAAATAGACAACTACATGAAATGCAGAAGAAAGTCATTGAACTCACAATATTATATTGTATTATTTGAAATTAGCATGTTAGAGAAACAAAAATTAAAAAAAAATAATGAAAAGGAGTGAAGACAGCTTGTACAAATTATGGGAGACCAAGAAAACGAACATTCACATTATATGATTGATTCCCAGGGGAAGAGAGAGAAAAAAGGGCAGAAAGCTTATTTAAATAAATAATAGCTTACTTCCTGATACAGAAAGCTTGAAGAACCCCAAGCAAGATCAACCCAAGAAGATTACTCTGAGACATATTAAAATCAAAATTTTAAATGCCAAAGACAAGAAGAGAATTTTGAAAGCAGCAAGAGAAAATGACTCATCACACAAAAGGGAATCTCCATTAGGTGATTTGTGAATTTTTCAACACGTATCTTGCAGGCTTGGAAAGAGTGAATGGTATATTCAAAGTCCTGAAAGAAAAAAAACAAAAAACAAAAACAGCCAACCAAAAAATCTATACCTGGCAAACTATCCGTCAGAAATGAAGGGGAAATAAGGACATTCTCAGACACACAGAAGCTAAGAGAGTTCATCACTAGACCTTCTTTATAAGAAATGCTAAAGGGAGTTCTTCAAGTTGCAAGAAAAGGATACTAAGTAACAAAAAAAAGTATAAAACTCACTTGTAAGGGTAAATATATAGTCAAATTCAGAATATTCTAATATTGTAATATTGGTGTACAGATCACATTTACCTCTAGTATATAAAAGTAAAAAAAAAACAGTAATAATAATTAATATCAGCAGTCCTAAAAGGAGAAGTAGACGATACAGTAATAGTAGAGGACTTTAATTCCCTGCTCTTGACATTGGATGGAATATCCACACAGAAAATTATAGTGAACAATGCTATAGACCAAATGGACCTAACACACATATACAGAACATTCCATCCAACAGCACCAAAATATGCATTTCTCTGACATCCATAAGGATGTTGTCCAGGTTAGATTATCTGATGGGCCACAAAGCAAGCTTGAACATATTTAAGAAATAATATCTGTAGCTTTTTCTACCAAGTGGTATGAAACTGGAAATCGCTAACAGAAATAAAACTGAAAAATGTCCAAATAGTTGAAAATTGAACAACAGGCTCCTGAACAACCAATGAGTCAATGAGTCAAAGATGAAATCAAAACAGATATCAGAAAGTATATTGAGACAAACAAAAGTGAAAACACAGGTACGTAAACTTGTGAGGTGCAGCAAACACCAATTCTAAGAGGCAAGTTTACAACAATAGATGCCTCCAGTAAGAAAAAAACAAAAGGGTCTCAGCAAAACAACTTAACTTCACACCTCTAGGAATTAGAAAAGGAAGAACAAACAGCTCACAGTTGAAGACAAAAAGGAAGAATAAAGATTAAAGCAGAAATAAAGACTCAAAAGACAATTGAACATATCAATTAAACTAAGTTGTTTTTTTGAAAAGATAGAAAGAGAGAGGACTCAACCAAAATTATAAGTGAGAGGAGCCATTATAGTGAGAGCACTAAAATACAAAGGATGGTAAGAGACTGCTATAAACAATTATGCACTCAGAAAACAAATTGGCTAACCTGGGAGATATGAGTAAATTCCTACGAACATCTAACCTACTAATATTGAATGACTGAACAGATGGGTGACAACTAAAGAGATTGAGATGGTAATAAAAACTCTCAGCAAGAGAAGCCCAGGCCTAGATGGTTTCTACCAGAATTTTACAAAGTAGTTAAAGAGTTAATGCCAGTCCTTCTCAAACTCTATTAAGAAGTGGAAGAGGAAAGACTTTCAAAATATTTTTTGAAGTCACTCTTACTCTGATACCAAAGCCAGATAAGAACACTAAAGGAAAAGAAAATCACTGGCAAATATCTTTGCTAAATGTATTAATTTTTTTTTCAACAAAATTCTAGCAACTCGAATTCATAAGTACATTTAGGGGGTTTTACACCATGATCATGTGGAATTTTACCAGGGTTGCAAGGATGGTTCAATATATGCAAATAAATGTGATATACCACATTAAGATAATGAATAAAAATTATACAACCCTTTCAATACATGCAAAAAAATAATTTGACAAAATTCAATGCCGTTTCATGATAAAAACTCTTGACACATTGGTTATAGAAGGGGCATACTTTAATATAATAAAGGTAGTATATGACAAACTTACAGCTGACATCACTCTCAACTGTGAAAAGCTGAAATTCTTTTCTCTAAATAATACAATATATAATATTAATAATAATAATATCTCTCATGTTATTTATATTAATGATAATATATTAATAATAATATTAATAATATATCTCATGATGTTTAGATACATAGATATAAAAATTCATATATATACTTCATAAATATATAATTCAACTTTGAGTAGAAGAGGCATAATGTTTCATATTATTTACATACATAGATATAAAAATTCATATATTTGTATATATATATATATATACTTCATAAATATATAATTCAACTTTGAGAAGAAGAAGAGGCAAATCTTATCATCTGTGACAACATGGAGAATCCTTGAAGGCATTACGCTAAGTGAAATAACACACAGAGAAAGACAAACACTGTATGATTTTACTTATGTATAGAATCTAACAATATATAAACTTAAAGTCATAGAATCATAGAGTATAATTATGGTTGGCAAGGGCAAGGGTGGGGTGAGAAAGGGGAGATGTTATTCAAATGGTAGAAACTTCTGATTGTAAGATGAATAAATCCTGGGGAACTAGCACTCAGCACAGTGATTATAGTTAACAACACTATTACATACCTGAAAGTTGCTGAGAGAGTACATCTTAAATGCTTTTAGCACACATACAAAAAATGTCAAGTGATGAATGAGTTAACTAAGCTTATTGGGGCAATCATTTAGCAATATATACATGCATTGGGGTGCCCGGGTGGTTCAGTTTGTTGAGTGTCTGACTCTTGATTTCGGTTCAGGTCATGATCTCATAGTCATGAGATCAAGTCCCCCATCACACTCAGTGCCGAGCATGGAGCCTGCTTGAGATTCTCTCTCTCCCGCTCCCTCAGCCTCAAATATAAGCCCAAATATAAACATGATTTATATTCCAATTATATCTCAATAAATCTGGGGGGAAAAAAGAATTCTTCATGAGAGATATATTTGTCCTGGACTTTAAAATACCCCTGTAGCATATAAAGTTCATTCACATTTTCTTTTGAGCAGTCATAATTAAAGATGCTGCATTTGGCAGGGACAAGAAAATAACAAACAAGAAAGGAAAGGTCTGTTTCTCATGACTATTATATCCCAACATCAGTAACAAACATAAAGTACGAATTCCCAAATGAATTTGAAGATAATATTTGTGGCTAGTGTTACAACCAATGTTGTTAGAAAAGACAGTGAAGTTTTCTCCCGTGCCTGGTCTAAAGGGTATAGGAAAGGGTCTTAAAAGAAACCATTGAAATGAGACTTAAAGAATGAGTAGGTTTTCACTGTTCAAAATAATGCTGGCGGAGGGCTTATTTCAGACAAAGAAACAGTATCTTACTCTCAGCAGTTACCAGAGTGTTTTATGGAAACAGGATGATAGATTCTTCCCCCAATGCTTCTACCATCACAGATTTATGCTTTCTTTATTTAAACGAGGAAAAAAAATAAAAAGAAATAACACACAAGATGCTTAAAAAACAAACAAACGAACAAACAGACTTCTTTTGTGAGTAAGGGAAGGCCTTAGTGTATGATGTCTGTATTGTTTTTGTTTAGTTAACTGTCTTATTTTTTTTTCTTCTACTTGGGATTTCAGGCAAGTAGTTTGGCATGCTTGCTTGCTTTTGTCTCATGCTTCAAAGGTGAATTGACCGATACATATCTGAAAGCAAGATTTGGAATATATGAGGAGACAAATACAAAGACAGATTTAAGCAAGTATGCCACCATAAGTTACTAAAGCAAAGAGAGTAAAAAATACAATTGAAACTATAGACTGACATCTCTTATGAACATAGGTGCAAAAGTCCTCAACAAAATATTAGCAAATCAAATCTAACAAGGTATAAAAGTAATTATAAACCACAACCGTGTAAGATTTATCCCAGGTGTGCAAGGCTGGTTGACCATTTGAAATCCACTGAATGTAATTTATCATATTAATAGGCTAAAAAAGAAAAAAAATCACATTATCATGCCAATAGATGCAAAAATAATAATTCTACAAGATCCAACAACCATTCATGTTAAAAACTCTCAGTAAAGTAGGAAACAAATGGGGCTTTCTCAGTCTGATAAAGAACATATAAAAAAAAATCTACAACTAATATTGTACTTCATGATCTTCCAAGTAAGATCAGATACAAGGCAAGAACATCCCCTCTCACCACCCATTTTTAACATCATACTACTAATATTTGCTAATGAAGTTAGGCCAGAAAAGGAAAAAAAAATAAAATAAAAACTATACAGATTGGGAAGAAAGAGATAAAACTGTCTATGTTTTCAAATGACATGAATGGCTATACAGGAACTCCAAAAGAATATACAAAACAGGTCTTGGAACTAATAAGCAATTTAGCAGAATTGTGGGATACAATATTAATCTAAAAAAGTCAACTGCTTTCCTATACACTAATAATAAACAACTGGAATTTGAAATGAAAAATATAATATCATTTACATTAGCACACAAATTAATGAAATACTTAGTTATAAATCTAACAAAATGTGTTTAAGATGTACATCAAGGGGCGCCTGGGTGGCGCAGTCGGTTAAGCGTCCGACTTCAGCCAGGTCATGATCTCGCGGTCCGTGAGTTCGAGCCCCGCATCAGGCTCTGGGCTGATGGCTCGGAGCCTGGAGCCTGTTTCCGATTCTGTGTCTCCCTCTCTCTCTGCCCCTCCCCCGTTCATGCTCTGTCTCTCTCTGTCCCAAAAATAAAATAAACGTTGAAAAAATTAAAAAAAAAAAAAGATGTACATCAAGAAATCTATGAAACTCAAACAAAATCAGAAAGAGCTAAATAAATGGAGAAACATCCCAAGTTCATGGATAAGAAGAACTTAATATTAGTTATCAAGATGTAAGTTTTTCCCAGCGTGCAGTCCAATTCCAATCAAAATGCTAGCCACTTATTATGTAGGCATTGTCAAAATGATTGTAAAGTTTGTATGTAAAAGGAAAGATCAAGAATATCCAGAATAATATTGAGGGGGAAGAAGTTGGAAAGGTGATGCTACTCAACTTTTAAGAATTACCATAGGCTACAGTAGTCAGAAGAGTGTGGTCTTGTCAAAAGAAGAGACAAGAGATCAATAGCATGATATAAAGAGCATAGAAATAAGCTCACATAAATATAGCCACTTAATTTTTGACAAAGAAGCAAAGGAAATGTAATGAATCAAAGATACATTTACAACAAATGATGTTGGAATAACTAGGCATCCAGAAGCAAAAAAAAAAAAAAAAAATAGAATCTATTCACAGACCTTACGCTCACAGAAACTAACTCAAAATCAGTCATAGACCAAAACGTAAAATGCAGAACTATAAAACCCCTAAAAGATCAGATAGCATAAAACCTAGGTTGACCTAGCCTGATGCAGGTCTCAAGCTCATGAACCATGAGATCACGACCTGTGTTGAAGTTGGACGCTTAACCGACTGAACCACCCAGGCTCCCCTTAAATGTGTATTATTAAGTGAATGAAGCCAATCTGAAAACAGTACACACCAAATGATTTCAGTATTTGATATTCTGGGCAAGGGAAAAATACAGGGACAATAAAAAGATCAGTGGCCGCCAGATGTTTTTGTGGGGGAGATAAATAGGCAGAGCACAGATTTTTAGGGCAGGGAAAATACTTGGTAGGATATTAGAATGATGAATATATGTCATTAAATGTTTGTTTAAACCCAAAGGATATACAACACCAAAGTGAACTCTAAGAGCAACTGCGGACTTTGAATAATATGATCCGTCAATGCAGTCTTGTCCTTGGTAAACATTGTACCATTCTGGAAGGTGACACTGATAATGGACGTGACTGTGCATATGTGGGGGCAAGATGTATATAGGAAATTTCTGTACCTCCCTCTCAATTTTGTTGTAAATCTATAACAGCTCTGGAGTGCCTGAGTGGCTCAGTTGGTTAAGTGTCCAACTTCAACCTAGGTCATGATCTCATGGCTCATGAATTCGAGCCCCACCTCAGACTCTGTGCTGACAGCTTGGAACCTGGAGCCTTGTTTGAATTCTGTGTCTCTCTTTCTTCTCCCTCATTTGCACTCTGTCCCTCTCTTTCTCTCTCAAAAATAAACATTAAAAAAATAAAACAGCTCTAAAGATACCTTAAAAATGAAATAAAATTGAAAGAATTTAAAGAAAAAGGCAAATTTAAGAAATGTTTTGTATCTTGTGGTTCATCAATGGGTTTTGTTTTGTTTTGTTTTGTTTTGTTTCTTACAACGTTGCTCCAGACAGACTTCAAGAACACCTCCAGTTACTGTCCTAATCATGTACAGGATGCAAATATTTCACCATTCTCTTTATATCAAGAAGGCAGCTGTTAAACAGCCTTTGGGGGATTGAGGAAGAATATCTAGCTCTCTGTGCATTTCTCAATCACTTCCGATCCTATATAACCAGTTCACTGACCAGTGATATACTTCATCAGAATTAGAAATTAAACAGCTTGGCAGATGTAGATTTTTTCAGCACGTAGGTCGGAGAGAATCCACCAACAAGACAGTCAATGAGGAGACCAGAGTTTAACCATAGACTATGGCCCAACTGCTAGAGGAACTTGTGGAAAAGTGAAATTCCAGGTGGACGTCACCAACTCTTGAAAGTGAGCAAAACATGAACAACCCTGAAGGTCACCCAGGCCTCAGAACTTTGTGAAATGCAGACAAAAAAAAATCATCATAAATTTACATTTATGCATAACTATTGTGGGCTACTCTTGGCAAACATCGCACGAAACAAAGATTTTCAGAGCGTGGTTAAACAAATCAAATCATTTTTCCTTATCACCTCCCTTTAAAATCACGAAATGATAATGCACTTTCAATGCAGTACAGAAATAGCCACAGATGCACATGATAAATAATCTACTTGATAAACTTTACACTGAAATAAGGGAGGATGTTAGCAGTCAATATCGATCTACCCATATATTTAACGTTTGAAAGTTTCTTTCAAAGTTGGTTATGTAATATGAATCACCCAAATTAGGATGTGGCTTACAAAGCAAGATGGAATAAAGGAATTTGGGATGTCGCCATGGATCCAGATGCACACCACAGAATGTCAGCGATCTGGATGATCGGAGCTTTGCATTCAACTCTCGAGACAATTTACCTTTTTCTCCCCGCTAAAACTTGGATTTGCTCATTTTTCTGCCACAACAGAATCATCTTGAAGGTAAAAAGGAAGGAGGAGAGAGCAGAGTCAGGAATTAACTATGCTAACCCTGACCAGAGTCAGTTGAACATGCACACAAAAGAACTTCCAAATGCGGAACAGGAAGGATTGACATCCAAGATTTGGTGTTAGCCACACAAGTCTTTCAGGCCAAAGAAGTTGTGTGTAAGCATCAGAAGATTGCAAAAATGAAGGAGAATACAGTGGCAGGGGAACAAAAAAGGAAACAAATTAGGAAAATTTTGATGGAAGGAATTTTTTGAAATATTGAAATTCCTTTTTGGTCCAGTTTATTTTCTCAAAGTCTTTCCAAAATGCTTATTGTATAGAACAGATAGAACTGATTATTATAAAAATGAGTTTAAGAAAATCCTTAGAACATAATTGCAGGGTTTTTTTGGATGTTTATAGCAGCACTATTGATATTAGCTAAAGTATGGAATATTCATCGAATGATGAATGGATAAGATGGTATTTACACACACACACACACACACACACACACACACACATATATATATATATACACATACATACAATGGAATACTAATTAATTATAAAAAAAAGGAATCTTGTCATGTGAATGGAAGGAGAGGGTATTATGCTAAGTAAAATAGGTCAATCAGAGAAAGAAAAATATAGGATTTCGCTCATATGTGAAATTTAAGAAACACACAGATGAATATAGGGGAAGGGAAGCAAAAATAAGATAAAAACAGAGAGGGAGGCAAACCGTAAGAGACTCTTAAATTCAGAGAACAAACTGAGGGTTGCTGGTGGGTTGCTGAGTGGGGAGGATGGGCTAAATGGGCATTAAGGAGGGCACTTGGTGGGATGAGCACTGAGTGTTATATGTAAGGGATGAATCACTAAATTCTATTCCTGAAATCATTTTAAGTTGCACTGTAAGCTAACCAATTCAAAATTGAGCTGCATAAAAGTGATGTGAGTAATGTAACAAAGATTTTAAAGGAAATTTATGAAAACATGAAAAAGAAAATTTGAGATTCATATATATATATATATATGAATCTCAAATTTACATATATAAATATATAAATTTATATATGTATATAAATTTACATATATATGTATTTTATACATGCTTGTATATTACGAAGAAGAAATTAAAAGTGAAACAGAATTACCTGTAGCATGTAAGACATAAAATATAGACCTAGTCCATTCAAAATGGGGAAGTTATCTGAAATTTGTAGATATCTTTTATAGGATTGTTATGTATCATCTACTAAAATGATTAATCATAATCCAAGTTTGTTCGTTTTAACAGATATAAAACAAATTATATTATGGCTGCACATATTTAAAGGGAATATAATAAAGATAGGGGGCAGGAAAGAAGGCCCCTAAAATCATATGATTGGTGTCCATGAAGCAGAAGTCATGACAAATGTGACAGAAATAAATAAATGTACACAAACAAAATAACACTATCATTAATGAAAACCTCACCCTGAATATTGAAAACTTATACATTTCAAAATAAATATAGGAACCAATACATATTTATTTATTGCAAATAAATAAACCCACTAAACAAGCCCACTAAACAAACCCACTAAAATTTAGCAAATTTAGCAAACCCACTAAAATTTAGCAAATTTAGCAAAACAAACACACTAAAATTTAAAAACAAATATACATGGAAATAAGGTGATTAAGAAAAAATAGAAGCTAAGGAACAAAATTAGACTTTTCCCCCACAGTGTTCAAGGCCATTCTGTGTCCTCACTCACATAATAAGGAAACTCTCTGGTGTTCTCAAATATTGAAAGATTGAGGGGTTAATTTTCCTGAACCTCTTTTTTCGAATTGACTACCTGATGAGGAATTTCTGACAACAAAGGCCGTGAGGAAGATTTGGAAGAAGAGGAGAGGAAGTTAATTTCTTCATCTTTGTTTTTTTTTTTTTTTAATGTTTTATTTATTTTTGAGACAGAGAGAGACAGAGCATGAGCAGGGGAGGGGCAGAGAGACAGGGAGACACAGAATCCGAAGCAGGCTCTGGACTCCGAGCTGTCAGCACAGAGCCCAATGTGGGGCTCGAACTCACGAGCTGTGAGATCATGACCTGAGCCAAAGTCGGTGCTCAACCGACTGAGCCACCCAGGGGCCCCAATTGCTTCATCTTTGAAAGAGGACACCAAAAGGTAGTGATTTATTTCCAAAGTTATGAATAAAGAAAAAGAAACTTAGGGGTACAACTATTGATGTGGAGAACAAAGGCAAAAGAAAAAAAAATCAAATTTCTTTACAAGTTACAACCCATTGACGAGTCCTTGAGACAGACAGGGTGACCTTCCTCTGGGAGCTCTGCTGCCTTGATGTTAATACTTTGCTAAGGGCAAAAGATGACTTTAGCTTAACATTAGCCCAACCTCCAGGATCCTGTGAGACTTCTTTAACATGTAAAAATTCCTTTGGAAACTTCTTTTATGTCTACCCGCCCCCCCCCCCCTTAGGTACATGAACATGGCCCGCTGATATACATATGCAGGGTCTCATGACTGAGGTTTTACTGGACAGTAGTAAATGATCTTTTCCTAACAATAACTAGCCCCCTCAAGGTCCTGGAAGCCTTGCTTCCAAATTCCTTAGAGACTTAGGATATCCCTAACCACCCCCCAACTCGAAAGTATATAATCAATTTCTCCTCACAACCCCAGTGAGGCAATTTCTGCACATGGTTCTGTCCCTGTGCTTTAGTAAAACTACCTTTTTTTGCACCAAAGACACCTCATGGATTGTTTCTGGACCATTCTCTCCTGAACCCCAGCATTTTCACGTCAACTACTACCACCACTGGAAAGTCTTTCATAACCAATGGGCACAAGTGAAGACATTAAAAAAAAATTTTATGTTTATTTATTTTTGAGAGAGAGAATGGGAGTGACAAATTGTGAGTGGGGGAGGGAGCAGAGAGAGAGGGAGACACAAAATCCAAAGTAGGCTCCAGGCTCTGAGCGGTCAGCACAGAGCCCAAGGAGGGGCTCGAATCCATAGACTGTGAGACCTGACCTGAGCCTCAGTCGGACTCTTAACCCACGGGGCCACCCAGGCTCCCCAAGGACATATTTAAATGAAAAAGAAAGAGGGAAAGAAAGAAAGAAAGAAAGAAAGAAAGAAAGAAAGAGAAAGAAAGAAAGCCCAAACCATGCTAACAAAGGATAAAAAAACAAGAATGTATTTAGAAAAAAATACAAAGTGTAAATAAGATGAAAAAAAAATAAGATCAAGCCTAACTGTTACTGGATCCCCAAAGCCAGTTCTTGAGTTTCAATGTCACAGAAGTGAACACAGCTTGAAAGAAAGTAAGCAGGCAGAGTTTATTAGAAATAGCTTGTTATACAAGAGAGCCAGCAAGAAAGGGGAATGTTGCTCTCAAAGGGGTAGTGTGCAAGGCTTGTATAGGCACTTTTCCAAAGGGTGAGGGGCGGGGGTGGGGAAACATCTTTCAGTCCTATGGTCATTATCTAGTGGTCGTTACTTTTCAGTGGACACGAGACGATCACATGATGCCTTTCTTCATGGTTGACATTCTCTTAGGGATCCTGGGAAATAGAAACACTTGTACAAGCAGGCCTTAAATTGTTGATTCTAATTTTTCCCAGAAAACCATTATTCCTGATGGCTGTTATCTCTCACTCGTTCACTTTCCCAGAAGGAGGTATTTGTCTCTAAAAGTATTTGGAAACTTTTAACCCTTGCCTCTGACCAGTGGCTTTACAGGATTTAAGTCCCTCTTGCTTTTCCAATATTGTCTCATAACTGCTACAATGGATAAAGAAGATGTGGTATATGGAATAGTACCTGGCAATGAAAAAGAATGGAATCTTGCCATGTGCAACAATGTGGATGGAACTAGAATGTATTATGCTAGACAAAATAAGTCAGAGAAAAGCAAATATTACACAATTTCATTCGTATGTGGAATTTTGAGAAACAAAACAGATGAACACAGAGGAAGAAAAGGAAAAAGAAGATAAAAACAGAGAGGGAGGCAAACTGTAAGAGACTCTTAAATACAGGGAACTGAGGGTTACTGGAGGGAAGGTGAAAGGAGGGGGTGGACCAAATGGGTGATGGGTATTACGGAGGACACTTGTTGGGATGAGCACTTAGTGTTGTATGTGATGAATCACTAAATTCTACTCCTGAAATCATCATTACACTATTTGTTGACAGTGCATGAATGGGAGAGGGGCAGAGAGAGAGAGAGAGAGAGAGAGAGAGAGAGTGAGACACAGAGTCCAAAGTAGGCTCTAGGCTCTGAGCTGTCAGCACAGAGCCTGACACGGGGTTCAAACTCACGAACTGTTGAGATCATGACCTGAGCAGAAGTTGGACACTTAACTGACTGAGCCACCCAGGCACCCCAAAGGAAAAAAAAAAGACAAAAATAAAAGGTTTAAAATGCCTACTCATGTGCTTTGTATGAGAACTGAATATAATTTTTAAGCAGAAATATTGAAAATTCCTGGGGCATAGATATACAGAAAAAAGCCCTGCCATAATTTGAAAAATAAATTTTAAAACATCATGTGAGTTCATAGTGTATCAAATAAATAAAGAAGTCAGGATATAGATAATCTAAATAATTAAATAATCATTTAAAAATAATACATCTGCAAGGGCTCCTGGGTGGCTCAGTTGGTTGAGCGTCGGACTCTTGATTTCCACTCAGGTGATGATCCCAGGGTTGTGGGTTGGAGCCATGAATCAGGCTTCATCCTGAGTGTGGAGCCTGCTTGGGATTCTCTCTCTCTCTCTCTCTCTCTCTCTCTCTCTCTCTCTCCCTCCCTCCCTCCCTCCCTTCCTCCCTCCCTCCCTCCACCCCTCTCCCCTGTTCACCTTCTCTCTTTGTAAAATAATATATATATATTAAAAATGCTACAGATGCATGCTTAGTGTTGATATTTGTTCCTTAAATAATCATATATTCTGCATACAATTGCTCTCCAGAACCTATTTCCAACAGTTTTAAATAGGAGAAATTAGAAACACACCCGTTAACTGTGGCATAGCAAAATAGCAAGCTTTGTCATGCTAGGCTGTAAGACGCTTAATCAATGCGTTCCTATCACCATATATACTATAGAGCTATTAGCAGGTGCTTGTTTGCAATGACCTCTGCAACTGGAAACTCTTCTCTAAATCAATGTCCTTCAGCAGCTTTCTTTCTTTCTTTTTTTTTTCTGTTCATCACATTAATTTTTTTTCAATATATATATGAAGTTTATTGTCAAATTGGTTTCCATACAACACCCAGTGCTCATCCCAAAAGGTGCCCTCCTCAATACCCATCACCCACCCTCCCCTCCCTCCCACCCCCCATCAACCCTCAGTTTGTTCTCAGTTTTTAACAGTCTCTTATGCTTTGGCTCTCTCCCACTCTAACCTCTTTTTTTTTTCCTTCCCCTCCCCCATGGGTTTCTGTTAAGTTTCTCAGGATCCACATAAGAGTGAAAACATACGGTATCTGTCTTTCTCTGTATGGCTTATTTCACTTAGTATCACACTCTCCAGTTCCATCCATGTTGCTACAAAGGGCCATATTTCATTCTTCCTCATTGCCACATAGTACTCCATTGTGTATATAAACCACAATTTCTTTATCCATTCATCAGTTGATGGACATTTAGGCTCTTTCCATAATTTGGCTATTGTTGAGAGTGCTGCTATAAACATTGGGGTACAAGTGTCCCTATGCATCAGTACTCCCGTATCCCTTGGGTAAATTCCTAGCAGTGCTATTGCTGGGTCATAGGGTAGGTCTATTTTTAATTTTCTGAGGAACCTCCACACTGTTTTCCAGAGTGGCTGCACCAATTTGCATTCCCACCAACAGTGCAAGAGGGTTTGCGTTTCTCCACATCCTCTCCAGCATCTATAGTCTCCTGATTTGTTCATTTTGGCCACTCTGACTGGCGTGAGGTGATATCTGAGTGTGGTTTTGATTTGTATTTCCCTGATGAGGAGCGACGTTGAGCATCTTTTCATGTGCCTGTTGGCCATCTGGATGTCTTCTTTAGAGAAGTGTCTATTCATGTTTTCTGCCCATTTCTTCACTGGGTTATTTGTTTTCCAGGTGTGGAGTTTGGTGAGCTCTTTATGATTTTGGATACTAGCCCTTTGTCCGATATGTCATTTGCAAATATCTTTTCCCATTCCGTTGGTTGCCTTTTAGTTTTGTTGGTTGTTTCCTTTGCTGTGCAAAAGCTTTTTATCTTCATAAGGTCCCAGTAGTTCATTTTTGCTTTTAATTCCCTTGCCTTTGGGGATGTGTCAAGTAAGAAATTGCTATGGCTGAGGTCAGAGAGGTCTTTTCCTGCTTTCTCCTCTAAGGTTTTGATGGTTTCCTGTCTCACATTCAGGTCCTTTATCCATTTTGAGTTTATTTTTGTGAATGGTGTGGGAAAGTGGTCTAGTTTCAATCTTCTGCATGTTGCTGTCCAGTTCTCCCAGCACCATTTGTTGAAGAGACTGTCTTTTTTCCATTGGATATTCTTTCCTGCTTTGTCAAAGATTAGTTGTCCATACGTTTGTGGGTCTAATTCTGGAGTTTCTATTCTATTCCACTGGTCTATGTGTCTGTTTTTGTGCCAATACCATGCTGTCTTGATGATGACAGCTTTGTAGTAGAGGCTACAGTCTGGGATTGTGATGCCTCCTGCTTTGGTCTTCTTTAAAATTACTTTGGTTATTCGGGCCTTTTGTGGTTCCATATGAATTTTAGGATGGCTTGTTCTAGTTTCGAGAAGAATGCTGGTGTAATTTTGATTGGGATTGCATTGAATGTGTAGATAGCTTTGGGTAGTATTGACATTTTGACAATATTTATTCTTCCAATCCATGAGCACGGAATGTTTTTCCATTTCTTTATATCTTCTTCAATTTCCTTCATAAGCTTTCTATAGTTTTCAGCATACAGATCTTTTACATTTTTGGTTAGATTTATTCCTAGGTATTTTATGCTTCTTGGTGCAATTGTGAATGGGGTCAGTTTCTTTGTCTTTCTGTTGCTTCTCAGCAGCTTTCTTTAGAACTTGCTCCTCCTCTCTGTGACTCACTTGACAACACTGGGCAACCACAAGGGCTCTATATGAGAGGCATTGTGGCCATGGTTTCATCACCAGTCACCCAATGACTGAAAATGTTCTCACTGAGCAGGTGCCCTGAGAAGGCTTCTCCTGGTGCCAGAAACTGCTTAGAGGCATTTCCTTTCTCCCCAGTTTTTTTGAAATGTGATGGATATACATCACTGTATAACATTAGGCATATAGCATAATGGTTTGGCTTACAAATATTTTGAAATGATTACCTGAATAGGTTTAGTTTACATCTATAATCTAATATAGATACAAGAAAAGAAAAAGAAAAAGGAAAGAAATTAAAAACAAAATTTCCTTGTGATGAGAACTTTTGGATTTATTCTCTTAACAACTTTTCTATGTACCATACTAGAATAATGCCCTGGAGGTCCATCCATGTTGACACAAATGGCAGGATTTTCTGTTTTTATGGCTGAATAACATCCCTTTGTATATGTGTTACCAAAAGTTCTTTATCCACTCATCTGTCAATGGACACACATGTTGTTTCCATGCCATTTTCTTTTTGCTTGAACTTTGTTCACACTTCTCAATGCCTACGTATATTCTGACATTTGATGACTACCATTCAGATTGTGAATGAAACACATTTCCTTTTTTAAATTGTGATTAAACACATAGCATAAAACTCACTATCTAAACTATGTTTAAGTGTATAATTCAGCAACACCAAGCACACCCGCCATATTGTGTAGCCACGATCACATTCCATTTCCAGAACCTTTTTGTCAACCCAAAGGGAGTAATAGAATAACTCACATCTCTCCCTCCTCTAGCCCCAGGCAACCTCCATTCTACTTTCTGTCTCCATGATTCCACCTGCTCTAATACCCTATGAGAAATAAGCCTTTTGGCACAAAAGGACAAATATGTGTGGTTTGTTTGCATGGCAATTTTAAGTTCAGCTTTTCGAGGAAACACCAAACTATTTTCCACAGCAGCTACACCATTTTACATTGCCACCGGCAATGCACCGTGTTTCAATCTCTCCACATAACCAATACCTGCTATTTCTTCCCTCCCTCTCTTCCTTCCTTCCTTCTTTCCTTCCTTCCTTCCTTCCTTCCTTCCCTTTCTTTCTTTCTTTCTTTCTTTCTTTCTTTCATCCTAATGGGTGGTTTTAGTTTGCATTTCTTTAATGCCTAGTGATGTTGAGCATTTTTTAAGTGGTTACTGGCCATTTGTATATTTTCTTTGGGAAAAAGGCTATTCAGTCTTTTAAACATTGTTAAATTGGATTTTTACTGTTGTTGCCCTTGAATTCTAATAATTCTTTATGTATTCTAGACATTCATCCCCTGTTAGATATATTATATATAAATATTTTCTCCATTCTATGGGATATCTTTCAGTCTTTTGATAGTGTTCTTTGACACACACACACACACACACACACACAAATTTAGTTGTTTTTCTCCTCTTCATTTTGCTGAAGTCCAATTTGTCTATTATCCTTCTTTTTTTGTCCATATTTTAGGCATCATACTGAAGGAAACGCCACCAAATCCAATCTCATGAAAAATTCCCTCGATGTTTTCTTTGGCGAGTTTTATAGTCTTAACTCTTACATCCATTTGGAATGAATTCTTTTACGTGGTGTAAAGGCTCCAACTTCCTTCTTGTGCGTGTCTCCCTATATCAACACTAGCAGAAAGACATCCTGAGAATTTTTAATATTCTAGTGTAGTTAGATGAAGAATACAAGAGGCCATATGCTGAGAAAACAGTACCTTGGGAGGTTTTCCTTGGAGAAAATGAAGGCTATAACTTTATGTAAATCAAGGCTACAACTTTATGAGAAAAATGAAGGCTACAACTTTATGAGAGAAATATATTTTTCTCCATGAGCACTTGAATGTTTCTTTCCTTTTTTTTTTTCTTTTTGCAAAGACCATATTAGATTACTGGGAAAGCTTAAGTACATTTCACCAAGTATTTATGATGTAGCTGCCCTTTGATTTTCATCAAGTGTAATAACATGTAAACAGGACAAAAATAGAAACTAAAATAAAAGTTCATGGCAAGTCACAGTCACTGTATTTTTTTTATTTCAAAGAGAAAAATCAATACTCAAATTGGAGAATACCTGGAAAAAATTATAAAGACAAAAGTGAATATCAGTTTTTATACCTATCAGTTTAGCCTTGGTCAGAGGAAATTCTTCTGGATGAATAGCATGAGAGCCTACAACCAGTTCTCCATAATAGGAGCCAACACGTCTGGAGCCAGTATATCAGTGGGAGAGGCAGAGAAGCCTGGCTCAGGGAGTCAGACCACACTGGCCACACTTCACAGAGGCCCAGAAAGCAGATCACCCCAGGACCTCTGACAGAGTCCAAGAACTGGACAAAAACATGTGCATACCTATCTGATGCCAGCTTTTCTCCACCTCCGTGTAATAGCCACCCAGGCACACGCAAAAGAGGAGAAATAGCAAAATGCAGATTATTTCTAAGAAGAAACATTAGTTGACGTAGGCTGAGGGAATGAGACTGAGATGCCATCCGTGTATCTGCTGACCTTGTCTCTCAGCTCCAAAGTCCGATATTTTTTGCAGTTCATTGTTTCTCAAAGTGTGATCTGAGTCACTTGCGTTGGGGTGACCTGGCAGGCTTGTAGAAATGCAGTACCTGGGTCTGTCCCAGGCCCACGAAGTCAAAATCATTGTGGGTGGAGCTTGAGAGTTTGCGTTATAACCAGCCACCCTGACTCTCTTATCTGGAAACTATAGTCCGAGAATTGCAGCTCTCTATGTCTGTATGTGCTTTTCAAGCCTGAGATGTCAAAGGCCACACTCACCTATCAATATCTCTTTATGCTTTAACTCATTTCTAGTTATTCAATGAGTAGTCATGCTTTTATGTTGCTTTTATGTTCACAGCTATTTTCCGTATTTTCTGCAGGTTTGGACGGTGGCTATGGATGGGCTTTGGCTTCCAGTCAACTCAGGGGTACGTGGTGTGGATGGTGGCTCCAGCCACCCACCCCTGGTGATAGAGACCATCAGATGGGAGATCTTGAGACCAAGCCGCAGGGAAACCTTGTCTCCTGATCAGCTGCACAACAGATGCAGCTCCTGGAAAACATCACTCCTGTTGTCGTGGACAGCAGTTCTCCAATGTTATGGTAGATGGGAAACCAGTGAGGTTGAGCTTTCGGGGTGCAGGTGGACAAGATTATCCTACCTGTGGACAGATGTACTCTTAACTGTGTGTTCTGCATCATTCCGAAATGTGCATGTCGAGTGGTGCACTGAAGTGTGACGTCTTCTCCCCAACTTTCCTATCATCCCAGGGAGAGCTAAACTCGAAGTAAAGCAAAGTCATGATTGAGAAAGCAAAGGGGAAGAAGTCAGCTCCAATTACCTTTCCACAAAGTTGAACCCTGGCTAAGGATCTAAGGATCAGTGTTAAGTATCTGAATACTTGGCTCCCACCCAGTGATAGCTCAAGTGTTTATGAAATTCTTACGGTAGGTCTATGCCCACCCCTGGAAAGAAGAAGAAGACACCATGTTTTCTGCTGTAAAAGCCAGACACTTTGACCTTTATTGCCCTATCATGCCCACAAAGCCCTTATAGATTTGCTTAAAAAATGGTAAAGCTTATGCCTCACTGACGTTTTATCACAGATTCTGTTTTTTCTCATGAAAGTATTTTGAACCCAAGAGTAATTTCAAGGCTTTCTTGGAATAAAATGTAAGGGTTTATACTTTTACATTCTATTAAAATTCAATTCTAAAGTGACAAACTTCATAAAGCTTTATTTTTCAGAAGACTTGTCCTTAATTAGATTAGGTATTACCCAAATGTTTTCTGAAATGAGTTACATTGTTGTGCTGTGAACACTAAGCCCTCAACTTTTTAAAGGCTTTTGTCTTTAAGAAGACGCATCTTCTGATTTAGAAAATATAGATGCTCTTTGGGCAATTTTCACATTTATAAAAAGTGCATTCCTCTGTCTACAGATGACCTCAAAATGCCATAACCAAAAGACCACAAGTCTACTTCTAGGTACTATATGGGCTTTCCTCCCTGTCCATTCAACCCAGGGTGGACCACATTGACATTTCCATAGGGTCAAGGGAGCTGTTTGCATGAGGTGTGGACAGAACTGGGACACGTGTGCTGTTGGGTCCTGACACCTGTGTGACAACCCCATGATAGAGAAGGTGCATGGGCTATGCCACTGCATGGTGTCCAAAAATGTAAATTGTAAACTCATCCTCTGGCTGAAGAAATCCTCTATACTATAATCCTCTATCTTCTATACTATGAAGGTATATTTGTACTATATGTTGCAGATAATTCTGTTCAATTTTTAAGTTTCCCCTTTTTCAATATATCAGTAATATATAACAATAATAAGAAAACATTATTCCTAGGAATGCTGTTAAAATTAAAGTTGTTATTATTTATGTAATATACCATATGATATGCATTACATTAGTATCTATAATAGCATAAATGTTATTATATAAGTAATGTTATATTGTTAATATTAATAAATATAAATATTTAGAAAAATATCTCAAATGATAGCATATGTTAGTGTAAAATATTATACAGAAACGTTGCACTCAGTTGAAAGTGGTAAAATTCAGAAATCCAGAAAGAACATGGAGGTAGAATAGAACGCATACAGAAAAGGGGGGAAGAAAAGAATTGTGGAAATAAAAAGCATGTTTTCAGAAACAATACTGAAAAATAATTATTTTATTTTGGAGATACATGATTAAAAATAAATAAATTTTGGCCTCAAATATAAAAAAGACGATCATGAAGATGGATAGCTTTATTCAGACTAGAGCTCCAAGTAATAACAGTGCCACTGGGTGAGTTGTCCCACTGAGACTATTTTTCTACAATTTAAGTCCATGAATGGAAGTGGATCTCCCATAGATCCCATATTGTCCTGGCGGAAGGAGTCCAAACGTCATACATGAAAGTTGATCTTGAGTGTTGCTTCAAATCTTGAATATTGTTTTTATTCTAGGGAAACATGAGATAATTGTTCTACTTTAAATAAGTTCGTGTCTTTGGGTCAGGATAAATCACTGTCCTCTCATGTGAAGGGCCCTTGCAGATACACTAGGGTGGGATTGTGAGGAATTAGAGAGGACATGTGATGTGTTAGAATGCCAGAGAATGATGTAATTAAAAGAAAAAAGTTCAGGAAATATACACAAATATGTAGATTCATTAGCTTTTTTTTTTATTAAGTTTATTTATTCTTGAGAGATAGAGAGAGACAGAGTGCAAGCAAGGGAGGGGGAGAGAGAGGGGGAGACACAGAATCCGAAGCAAGTTCCAGGCTCTGAGCTGTCAGCATAGAGCCCCATGCAGGGCTCGAACCCACAAACCGCGAGCTCATGACCTGAGCCAAAGCCAGACGTTTAACCGACTGAGCTTAACCGACTGAGCCACCCAGACGCCCCTAGATTCATTACCTTTAAGTAATTCTTAGATAAATGTCCTAAAGCAATCATAAATATTTTGAGTACTTCTAAAGGAAATTCTCGATATGGAAAAAAAGCTGTATAAATAAAATCCATATATTAGACTAATTTTCTTTTATCAAATCCTCGTTATTAGGGAATTCTGAGCCATGATGTGTGTGAGTATGTATAGCGGGTACATATGTATGCCTGTGGGCCTGTACCTAATAACTAACTGCTCTTGGGGTGCCTGGGTGGCTCAGTCAGTTAAATGTCTGACTCTTGATTTCTGCTCAGGTCATGATCTCATGGTTCGTGGGTTCGAGCCCTGCCTTGGGCTCTGTGCCTTCTTGGGATTCTGTCTCCATCTCTTTCTGCCCCTCCACTGCTCTCTTTCTCTCTCTCAAAAATAAATAAATAAGCATTAAACAATTAAAACAATAAAATAAAAAATACTGACTGCTCTTAATAATTCAATTGAATCACAAACTCATATTTCCCCCAAAGAAAACAATTCCAACTCCAAAATGGTAAGACAAAATGGTAGGAATTGTTGGAAAAATGCTCTCATGCCATTTCCAGAACCACAAAGTCCTTTAATGGAGAATTGATGATGTAAAAGCTAGACTCTTAAAGTTTCTAAGAAGCTATTGAAATAC
The DNA here is from genome assembly GCF_022079265.1 of Lynx rufus. Lineage (NCBI taxonomy): Eukaryota > Metazoa > Chordata > Mammalia > Carnivora > Felidae > Lynx > Lynx rufus. Next base: position 67,996,597 of record NW_025814856.1, on the reverse strand, counting down.
TTGAAGAGTTAGCAGGAAATCTTACACACAAAAAAGTTGACTCACTGTCAGTTATCTTAGCAGGAAAGTTGACTGTTCTAAAATCCATTAGATTTTTCTGAGAAAGGCAAGAATCTCATGATGGCCTTAGAATTAATTTTAATGAGCAATAATAAGATATATTCTCACACTCTTAGTGAAAGGTAAGATTTTTAAACTCTTCGAGGAAACACCTTACAGAGGAAACTCTGTAACTTGGATGAAATGCTGATCTTTTATCACTTATTTTCTAATTTGGAACACAATAATATTAGAAATCTAGGATAGTTAAAGGAAAGACTAAGTAAAATAAAGTTTATAAGGGACAAGACAGAAAGAATAAGAGTACTGTGTGAATTATTCTTCTCTTTTCACGTTCAGATTGTATCAGACATTCTATTGAGAATGAAGTGAGAATTTTCATTATTATGATTTTGTCCATGGAGAACAACCAAGCTTTGCTTTGCATTATGAATTTTAACAAAAATCCAAGTCTAAGAGCCTATTTCAAATATTCAAGAAATGTATCTTATAAATGTTAAAACTAAAAAAAAAACAAAACAAAAAAAGAAAATTGACTTACACTTCTATGAGCAGATTTGCATACTTTCTGCATTAAATGTTAAATAGATGGATGTCTGGTTTCCTGTCATGCCAAGAGGAAATAGTTTTCAATATGGATAACTTATTTTAATATGATGAATTAAAGATAGAATTAAGAAGCCTCTACATTTGCTATTTCATTATCATTAGAAGGGAAAACTAAATTTTACTATACCAAAATCAAATTACTATTAAATTGAAAGATACATCCTTTATTGACATATACAAGACTAAATAACTCCATTCAGCAAGTTACTTCAATATCATATTTGGAATTATGTTTCATTTATGGAACATTTTTATAGGCCCCAAGAGTAGTGCCAATTAAAACCAGATGTTTGCTTGGTATAGAAAGGCTACGAGTAGTATTTGTCCTAAAAATGATCCAGGACCAAACTATGCCCAATTTCATTGTGTTTAGATTCTCTGGGACTAGACGTGAACTGTCTGTAAAGTTGAATGTACACAAATGAGTGTTTAGGGGGAAAAAAAAGAAAGGAAAAGATAATATTTTTGTTTATAGTAGTGTATAAAACAGGCTTCTCTGTTGTATGATCATTTGATTGAGGAGCGATATAAAAATTGCTGTTTTGAGTTCATTGCCCACTTTGCCCCAAAGGTTATGGTAAATCATTTGCATTGAATCTGGTGGTGATGCCTTCTTGAGGGGCTTGGCTGTCTACCAAATAAAGGAAAATATATTCTAGAAGACTCTAATTTTAATAACCATAGTCTATTAAAAATGAAGTCTTATAAGGAGGAAAAAACTAAGGACCTACAAGGAATATTTAATCCATGTAAATGACTTAACATAATAAGAAATGAAAATAAGAAAATTTCACATAACTAGTTTTCCTTAAATTAGAACATATGACAAAAACAAAACAAAGATGAGTTGCAGGATCTGAAAAGAATAACTTTTTTAGTGGCAATTTTTAAAAGATGTATTTGTTGAGGCACCTGGGGGACTCAGTCATTTGAGAATCTGACTCTTGATTTCACCTCAGGTCATGATCCCAAGGTTGTGGGATTGAACCAAGTGTCAGGCTCCAAGGTCAGAGTGGAGCCTACTTGATATTCTCTTTCTCTCCCTCTGTCCCTCTCTCCTGTTCACATACTCTCTCTAAAATAAAAAAAAAATAAATTAAATTAAATTAAATTAATAAAAGATGTATTTATAAATTTTATATAACTTTTACATATATAGTGAAATTGTAATCTAATGTATAAGTATATATATATATATATATATATATGCAGTGAAAACTTAAAATGTAAATTGAGTATTTAAAAACATACTTGTATTTACCAGGATTAAATGAGTTCAACAAGCTGCATAAGTATTAAAGAATATAATGAAGACAATAGAAGGAAAATTATAAATAACAGTAGAAATTAATACAACCGAAAAGAAATCTACAAAAGAAAGAATCAAAATAAAGAGTTTTGAATAACTCTAGTTTTAAAATACACATATAATAAACAAATAAATGACTAAATAAAAGCAAAGGGATTAAAAAAGACAAATCTCTGTAAAAATTTAAACAGAAAAAGAAATTTATAAAGGAAAGGAGATGCACTTAAACACAATTAAGAAAATAAGAAGAGTTAAGGATGTAACAGAGATTATAAAGTTAAGAAAATTCCAATTATATCGTTAAATTGAAAAATTTGAAAACCTACATGAAACTAACATCTAAAACAATGTAACATACTCCATTTGATTCAAAAATATCTGACTAATCTCTCATTTTAAAATTTTGGATCATAATTTAAATATTTTCTTACCAGCAATACCAAATTTTAAAAAAGGAAAATAATTTACATTCCAATTCCTTCTATAAAACTATCAGTATAAATGAAAAAATCCTAAACACAATATCATCAAACCAAGTACATTGACACATAAAGCATATTATTTGTATATATTAACCTTTATGCTATGAACAAATACTTAAAAATATAAGAGATTTTAATAAAATTTATGTACTTTATCATTTTTTGAGTACAACCATTTCAATATATGTGATTAACTCTTAAATGAAATGCAACACCGCTTTATGGTATTTTTCTTCTTTTTTAATTTAAATGGTTTGAAGGGGGCACCTGGGTGGTTCAGTGGGTTGAGTGTCCAACTTTGGCTCAGGTCATGATCTCACAGTTCATGGGTTTGAGCCCCGCGTCGGGCTCTGTGCTGACAGCTTGGAGGCTGGAGCCTGCTTTGGATTCTGTGTCTCCCTCTCTCTCTGCCATAACCCACTCACATTCTGTCTCCGTCTCTCTCAAAAATAAATAAAAATTAAATGGTTTGAAGGGAAGTTCTTACCTGAACACATGTCCTATGTATCTGAACATCGACCCAGTCCATAGAACACATATCCTCATGCATGAAATGTTAGAAGCATTCTTTAGCAAATCAGGGAAAAAATAAAGATGCCAATAATTATAGCTTTTTAAAATATGTTACAGAAGTTCCTAGCCAATGCAGTAAAAGTGACTATATTTAAAAAATAAATGTGTATGATCAAAAGTTGTAGGCTAATTAGTTTTAACAGCATTCTGTAAATCTATGGATAGTAGTTTTGGTGGTAACATTTTGTGCAGGGAAGGCAAATCTGTATCCAGAGTAGATATGTATTGTGGTAAGAATAAATTGCTGCTGCTTCCATGATGAAAGTGGTCCAATGTAGTCAACTTGCCCCAGGTAGCTGGATGATCACCATGGAGAATGGTGCCATCCTGGGACTCAACGTTGGTTTCAGTTGCTGGCAGATCGAGCAGTCAGCAGTGGCCTTAGCCAGGTCAGCTTTGGTGAATGGAAGTCTATTAGGTTAAACCATGCATAACCTCCGTTCCCACCACGTGGCCATTCTGATCATGAGCCCACTGAGTGATGACTAGGGTGGCTGGAAAAGAGGCTTACTGGTATCTACAGAATGGGTCGCCCTACCTACTTGATTATTAAAGTCCTCCTTTGCCAAGGTCGTCCTTTGGTGAGCAGTCACATGGAACACAAATATCTTTCCATTTTTTGGCTATTCAGAGTGGTCCCCCAAAGTACACCTTCCCAAATTTCTTTCTCACCAGTGTTCTAATTCCATTTCTTCCAAGTCCCTGACCATTCGGCCAAATCATTGGCCGTAGCCCATGGTTTCATACAGAATCACACATCTGGTTCTTTCTCCCTCCAAATAAAGAGCACAACCAGGTGCACTGCTTGAATTTCTGCCCACTGACAGATTTTCTTTTTACCACCACCCTCCAGAGATACCCCAGAGAAAAGATACAGGGCTAGAGCTGCCCCCTTTCAGGTGGTGTCTGAATCCCATGCAGAAGCATCTATAAACCAGATTTGCCTTCCTTTTCAAATAGTCTTAGAGGGACTCCCCATGAGGCCATAGGTGCAGGCTGAAGGAGAAAAAGCAATGGTGATCACAGACATTTGGACCTCTTCTTAATGTAAGTTACCTGGGCCTCAGGGTCTGTGTTTGTCCCAATCTCCCATGTACACCATCCATTTGATGGTAGAGTGTTGTTGCATACACCTAACTTTTTGACTTGTTGGGTCAGGTAATAGCCAGTTTATGATGGGCAGCCCAGACCATATGGCAACTCCGTGGCTCATGGCTAAGTGTTCAGTTTCTACTAAGGCCCAGTGGTAGGCCAAGAGATATTTCTCAAAAGAAGAGTAATCATCGCTGGAGAATGGCAGAGCTTCAGTCTCAAATCCTATGGGCCCATGCTGCAGTTCACATATGGGTCCTGCCCAAGGCTCCAAACAGCATCCTTGTTTGCCTCTGCCACTTCAAGAGTCATTGGATCTGGTGGATCATGTGGCCCAAGTGGGAGAGCAGCTTGTACGATAGCCTGTACCTGTTGCAGAACCTTCTTTTTCTTTCTGGGCCTAAATACTGCCACCTTGTCATGTCAGTTGGTAAATGGGCCAGAACAACACGTCTAAATGAGAAATATATTGTCTCTAAAAATCCAAAGAGGCCCACTAGGCATTATGCCTCATTTTTGGTTGTTGGAGGGATGAGATGCAAAACATTATCCTTCATCTTAGAAGGGATATCTCAACGTATCCCCTACCATTGGGACTTTGAAAACTTCATGGGAAATCACAGTTTTTTCCTCATCTTCTGGCTTGCAAATGGCTTGCTAATAAGACTTGAGTAGTTGCTATGTTTTCATTAGGTCTAATAACCATAAGGTCATGGATATAAAGGATCAGCATAATATCCTCTGGTAGGGAAAAGCAATCAAGATCCCTGTCCACTAAATTACGAGTACACTAAATTGATACACTCTTGAGGTAAGACTGTGAAAGTGTCTTACTGGCCTTGATGGCTGAAAGGAATTTATTTCTGGTAGATCTTATAGACAAGGATGGAGAAAAGGGCATTTGCTACATCAATGGCTGCATACCAGGTACCAGGGGATGTGTTAATTTGCGTAAGCAATGACACTACATCTAGTACAGCAGCTCCAATTGGAGTTAAGCCTTGACAACCCACTGTCATTCTCCAAAATCTGCCTTCCGTACAAGTCAAATAAGAGAGTTGAATGAAGATGTGGCAGGAATCACCGCCCCCATCTCTTTCAAGTCCTTGATTGTGTCACCAATTGCTACCATCCCTGAACGAATGTGATGTTGATTTTAGCTTACCATTTTTCTACACAGATTTCTAATGGCTTCCACATGGCTTTGTCATCATAGCAGCCCTCACTGCATAGGTGCGAGAACCCATGTGGGGATTCTGTCAGCTGCTATTTCTATTCCAGTTACATATTCAGGAACTGGGGAAATTACAGGATGGATTCTGGAACCCACTGGACCCACTCAGACAGATCTGAGCTAAAACTCCATCTGACTTCCATATGCTCCTACTCTGACTGAAAGGTCAGAGTGACATTTTGGGTATACTGGAATCAGTGTCGATTCAGAGCCAGTATGTAGTGGTCCTGATAAATCTGATTATTTCCCTCTCCGCAGTGCACCATTACCCTGGTGAAAGGCTGAAGGTCCTTTTGGGGATGGGAGAAAGATTACCACTATATATTTTTGGTAGTGTTCTAGGATCCTTCCTCAAGAGGACCTGGCCTTCCATTCATTCATGTGACTTTGGATCTATAAACTTGTTCAAGTCTAGGAATTAACTGAGTGGTCATGACATTCTGTTTTTTTATGATTCAATTTAAACTTTTTTCACTCAACCTAGAAGTCTTCTGTTTATAAAGATCAAGTAAGAACTTAGTAGGCTAACTATCTCTTTCACTTCAGGATCCCCATGATCAGCTACCTGCCATAGGCTTTTGGGAGTCAGATTGATTCTTATTGTTGCTTCGATTCTGCTTTTTATCATGGTGACCGCACTTACCTTGTGTTTGAGGGTTAGTTGACACCCCTTGGCCCCTGCCGCACGAGGCTCTAATTATTCCCGTTGCATTTATGTTTCCCAATTAAGTAATTGTAGTTTCCACACTGAGGTGTGTCCTACAGAGAAGAGCAATCATGGAGTTCTTAAAGGATGCTGGGTCTCCCTTCAAAAATTAATTTCTCAAAGTATTGGTAAAAGGTCTATCTTCTGGACCTTCCTAGTGTGGATGAGTAGGTCTTAAATGACAAGTCCACTTGGATATCCCAATATTCCAAAGCTTTTGAAACCCTTTCTCTACATTGAACCAAGGCCCATCTAGCATTTCCAATGTGCTCATTGTGGATCAACTTTGGGTAATGTTTCGGTCAACCAACCAAGCAAACAGAGTCCTTTCTAACTCACTGAGCTATAACATTAAATGAAGAATCTTTGCTTAGTGAGACCATGTATATAAGTTTGGTCTGATCCAACTTTTTTTTTTCCATCCTCATCCTGCACCTTTAGTATCCAACCTCACACATGTTCCCCAGATTTCAATCTGTATAAATTAGAAAACTCAAGTGTAATGAACCTCCTCATCGTGCTTCATCTTTAGGGACCTGCTAGAACTTGAGTCTGATTAAAGATCTAGAAATAAGGAAGGGCAGAAGGCCTGGATCCTAGGAATAATAGCATTGCCTTGCAAGGCAACTGCCTTGGGAGGGGCCATTACATTTTCCTCTGGCAATGTAAGGTTAACCCTCTCAGAAGGAGGTGGAAAGGCCCAGATCATTGTGGCTAAAGAGGATGATACCACTGAAATGGAAAAACTGCTTCTACTGGAGTTGGGGAAATTTCTTTCATTAGCAAAGAAGATTCATCAGAATGTAGGAACTCAGTGTCCCCAGCTTCCTTCTGGTTTTCCTACACATTATCACTCCAACCTAGAGGATTCTACTCTTTCTGAGTCAATGCCCTAGATTTAACAGTGGACACTCTGCAGAGCTGGGAGTTCAGCTTGTGTTGTATGTATTTCGGCCATCTTAGGCTAAGATGTTTGCATTTTATTTTCAGTAAATTTAGCTATTCGACTACAGGAGATAAAGTTCTGCTTCAGGCCACAGGAAAAACTCCTTGGTAGCTTCTGTGGTGCTTGAGTTGGATATTGAATCCATTGGTTCATGCTGTCCTTGAACCATTTGTCCAGCAACCTTAGGAATAACTAGGCAACATTATTGTACTTAATGTTTTAATAAACATTCAAAAATATTATACAGAGTCACCTATCTCCTCATTTTGTATAAGTGATTGATTGGATGCATCCCATGTATCCCTATTGCTAGATCACACCATGGAGTTATCAGTGCTCTCTCTCCTACTAGCAAGGGAATCATTAGCATCTTCCAACCTAATAAGATTAGAGAATCTATTCAGGAAACTTGGGAACCAATTTAGAAAACTCATCCTTAACATTTTGTTCTTCTAGAACCACTGTCAGTATCAAAAATCTGTATTAATCAGGGTTCTCCAGAGAAACAAATACATACATATATATACACACACATATATATATATTATATATTATTATATAAATATATATAATACATATATTATAATATATAATATAATATAATATAATTTATAATATATAATTAATAAATATATATTTATATATAATTATATATTATATCTATTAATATATAATTATATATTATATATTTATATATAATTACAATTATATATTATATATTTATATATAATTACAATTATATATTATATATTTATATATAATTACAATTATATATTATATAAATAATTAATAATTAATTATAATATATAATATAATAAATAATATATAAATTATATAAATTATATATATAATATATATATTATATATGTCCAAAAATTGTCCATATATAACCTTTGTCTGTTGACACGGCATAAACTCACATCTCCAAAGAGAAAATGACCCGGAGGTCTACTCAGCTTGCCACCAATCCAAAGTCTATTATCTATGCTTATGTGCTGTCTCAAGCTTAATGATAACCTATCAACCCCTGTATTGCTAAAGAATGGAAAGAATAAGTACAACAAAAACTCCATTCAGAATAAGAGTCAGAGACAGAGGACTCTGTGGCACATGGGAATCTTGGTGACCATGAAGCGAGAACGCTCTCATCTCTGACAGGAGATCCAGTGCTTTGAGATCAAGCATGGGAGGTTCTGTCTCTGCAAACATGGGAAGAATACCCTGATCCACAATCAACTGTAGCTACACCTGCGTTGACTTTAGAGCAAAATATCATGTGAGGTGGTCCCTCTGTCATGACAAGTTCTACTTGTGTGGCTTTCTTTGCAACGGACTTTCTTTAAGTTTGATTAGTAAGTGAAGGCAGGTTATTTTGTTTTGTTTTTTTTTTTTTGGGGGGGTTATTTATTTTGAGAGACAGAGCAAGTTGGGGACATGCAGAGAGAGAGGAGAAAGAGAATCTCAAACAGGTTTCTCACTGTCAGCTGGGGGCCCGAGGTGGGGCTCAATCCCACAAACCATGAGATCATGACCTGAGCTGAAATCAAGAGTGATATGCTTAACCAACTGAGCGACTCAAACACCTTTGTTTGTTGTTGTTGTTGCTGTTGTTTAAATCTCCCAATTCATCTTCTTAAGAATCTATTGGCTTCTTATATATTTGCCTCTGGTCAATTTCATTTGTAAATAACTGGGACTAATGCCCACTTGGAGACCTAGTTATTTGTTTGTTTACCACCTCAGTTTCCCAACAAGAGGTGGTTCAAAATAGGGGAATAATAATAATAAGGCACAAAGTTCCTCTTGTGCTGCTTTTTGTACCACTGACAACTTCTCTTCCACCAATTGAGACACTGCATCTTCAAAATGACAGCATCAAACTTAGCTTGTCTCTTCTTATGTGACTGGTACTTTCTAAGTGTGAATAGTTTTGGCTCAAGTACTTTTTTTCCTCATTTTTGTCCTCAGACATCTCAGGCCAAAAGGCATGCCACCACCTGTGTGACGGTTGAAACATCAAGACCCCAACTGTTTTAAGTCACGTCCCAAAGCTGACACAGCTAGATGGTGGTGGCCATGGGAAAAGAATACTAGTATTCTGATTCCTAATTCAGAATTTAGTGCCGCGGCATGAAGCATACCGACACCATACCTTAACTGACAGTCCTGAAAACTTTCTATTAGTGACATATTAAATACACACCTTAAAATTTTTCCTGGGGCGCCCGGGTAGCTCAGTCGGTTGAGCGTCTGACTTCGGCTCAGGTCATGATCTCGCGGTTCGTGAGTTCGAGCCCGCGGTGGGCTCTGTGCTGACGGCTCAGAGCCGGGAGCCTGCTTCAGATTCTGTGTCCCCCCTCTCTCTATGCCCCTCTCCCACTCATGCTCTGTCTCTCTCTGTCTTAAAAATAAATAAAACATTAAAAAAAATTTCCTTAGTACCAGATATGGCTGCTTCAATTGAAAGGCCATGCTATTCTCCTGGTACAGACACAAGCTGAAGAAGACACCTCTAAATTATTCCTCTCTTCTCTGACCGAGTGAGTTCCAACGAGAGGGGTTTTATCTGAGGGGATCATGAACAATGATATTGCTGTTGGTTCCCAATTGGCTTGCATCGGAATCACCTGAAGTGCTTGTTAAAACACAGATGCTGTGCCCCAGCCCAAGTTTCTGATTCAGTAGATCTAGCATAGGCCTTCGGAATGTGCACGTCTAACAAGTCCCCAGATGATCCTGATCCGTTGGTCCTGGAACCATACTTCAAGAACCACCCGTGAAACTTAATTTTATGGGTCACCTTGACTCAGCCATAGTCACCTATTATTATTCTGGTCAAATATCCGGTCAAATATTATTCTGGATGTTTCTCTTAGGGTGTTTTTGGATGATATTAACATTTACATCGTTAGATAGAATAAAGCAGATTGCCCTCCCTGATATGGATGGGCCTCATCCAATCAGTTGAAGATATAAGTGAAACAAAAAAGGTTGACCTTAAGTAATAGAGAATCCCTTCTTCCTGCCTGCCTTCCAACTGAGACTTTGGCTTTTTCCTACCCTCTGCTCTGGACTGGAATTGACTGCCTTGGGTGTCCAGCTTGCTGACTTACGTTGCAGATCTTGGAACTTGTCAGCCTCTATAATTATATATATTTATACACATCTGTTTCTCTGGAGAACCTGGACTAATACACTGCCACTCTAGAGAACTTGTCCAGGCTGTAATGAATATTGGAATATGAGAGAAGCCGATATGCAGAAAGAGGATGACAGGTTAAAATAAATAAAGACACAAATAATGGAGCCAAGTAAGCAGCAGAGCCAAGGCTTGGGAATACATAAGCTTTCAATTCCTGTGCAAAATATTCTTCTTTTTTTTTTTTTTTCCTCCTCAGCTCTTAGTAAAGTAATCAAAATGACCATTCACTGAATGTGTTTGTCAACCCAGCTGCATTTGAGGGAATTTTTTTTTTCTCGCAGAAGTAAATTGCTCTCTTTAAACAAACCCCTTATCAGCTCCCACCCTAGATTCTTTGAAAAGCATATTGATTATATACCCGGCAGCTGTAAGCAGCCAGACTCCCTATCTTCGTGGCTGTGTTCTCTTCCTCCTCCTGCTTCCGCTCACCTTCTCACTCTTGTCTCCACTCAGTCTCTCTTTCCCCTTCCACTAATCACCTTGGGCCACATTACTGGTGTTCTGTCTGTCCCACCGATTTGAGGGCACGTAAGGGTAGAGTCTATGTTTCTTTATATTTGGGTTTCCTGTGCTTTGCTGGGGAACTATTCTTGGCAGAGTTTACATGTGCAGGGAATGTGACTGAAAGAGTGCTTGGATGAACGTGCTGCCACAGGCACCTGCTTATCCTAAAGGTAGTGAGTCAATGGAAGTGTGGAGGGATAAACGCACTAGCGAATAAACAAAGATGAGGAAAGCATTGTTATTTACATTTAAATTTTAAGCAAAGGGAGTCAAATTATTGTCATCTTTATAATCTGGAACTTGATTCTTGTAAGTAGGAACTAAGACAATTTGCTTCAATTGTCTCGACCTCAGTATCCTCAACATAACTTCATCTTCCTTGCATCTTGATTTCCATCTTCTTGATTAGGAGCCATCTAATTCATTTCAGCCCTCCCGTATGGCATAACGTGGGAGATGTTTCATGATGTAGAATTTCTAATGACCACTAAAATACCGCATAGAAACCGTGATAGATCTTAGGAATCTGTGAATCATGCTTTAAAGATTTCTCAAAATCATTAAGAATGCTAACGATGCTGTTATTAGTTCAGAGCAATAAACAGAGATTTGATAAATCAGAGACAGTTGTTCAGAAGGAAAAGCTGAAACGCCAAATTTGAATTTTAAGGTTGATATCTAGGGGTAGATTGTAGGCATTCAGTGGTAGAATATGGCTCTTGGGGTGCATAATGAGATTTTTATGTAGTCTTGTGATACACACTTTGATCTTTCCTTGCCTGGGCACTGAGATATTTAGATGCAACTTACTAAGTGTGTTTCATTCTGAATTCTACCTGAGGTGCCATCATTTCTTGGTCCTAACGGCCTGTTAACAACTTAGGGAGCTCCTTAATGGCTTCTAAACATTTGAGTGTAAACCTTTACTTGCTTATCATAAAAGTAGATCCAAACTAAAACTCAGAAAAACTCCTTTAAGATAGCGCATTCACCACTGGTAATACTGTTTTAATACTTGTATAAAATGGAACTCAATTTCACCCAAAGTATGATCCGCCTACACTCTGGGAATTTATGCAAGCCGGGTTTATGCCTGGGACACTTCACAGCACTCTCCACTTCCCCTACGAGTCTGCTAATCCCCATCACCAACCAGATCCAGTTTAGATCATTTTGAGCTACCACAGAGAACATTACTTGACTTTCAAAAGATGGTAGGTGTCTCTTTATGTTACCTATCTGTCTCTGTATTCCACTCCTTTGATTTCCTGTACACTGACTTTTATCCATGACCAGCCTGGGTGTCCCCAGAGGACAGCTGTGTCCCAGTCACTGCTGTAGTCTCAAGCTGAGTGAGGTGCCCCCAGATAGAAGAGTTTTCAATATTTGTTAACCAGCTCACTGAGTGAATGTCCAAGAAACATTTTAGAGAACCTTCACTGTACTAACTAACCAGACTGCTCAGTATCGAGATGAAAGCTATCTGTTTAGCTTACTTGAAAGTGCTGATGCCTGAATGGCAACAGGTATCTCTATTTCAGTTGGCTTAGTGATTTCATTGCAATTCATTTATAACTTCATAAAAATGCTGTTGTGTCCTAAAAAATTTACTGCAACTGGTATACACAGGCACAAACATATTTAGGGTAGAATCTGTATCCAAAAATACCTTATATATTTGACAGTCTACATCTTTTTAGTAGTTATTTTCCGTCAAAACGTAATAAAAATGGTAATCAACACGTTAACTAATAATAAGAATCATCTAATTAAAGCAAGAGAATTAATGCACTGGTGAGACTCACAGAGGAATAGAAATTGGCTCTATTGGCATAAAAACATTCCAATTGGAGAATTGTGGTATTCTTCAGTACTTAGTTTGGATATATATTCATTTCCAGCATAGACTTCCGGAGAATGAGGAAACTGATCAGACATAGCTCAGGGAAAATGGGGGCTCAGAGTAAATCAGTTCTCAATTAGCGATAAGTTGTCAAAAGTTAACAATGGAAATGAAAATAATAATGGAGTACAGGTAGAGAGATCTCAACCACACTCGAAACTCCAGACAAATGTACAACGGTAGGATGTATGCTAGAATGTATTGCTTTTGTTTACTGATGAATGGGTCACGTTTAAAATTTATGTAAACCAAGTGGGCAGCTGTTCAATTTGCTTATCTCCATTCCATTTAAATCCTCAAGCAATGAAGAAATAAAAGTTTTAAGACAAAACCAAAAAATGTTGGGGGGGGGGGAGTTTACTACCTGATAAGACCAGAGCCAAGCTTAAACCTGTCCTCATATTTATTTATTTTTTGATTTTATAAAGATCTTTTTTAACTATTGAGGTATAACTGGCCTACAATATTAGTTCTAGGTATATAATATAGTGATTTGATATTTGCATATATCACAAAATGGTCACCACAATAAGTGTAGGTAACCATCTGTCATCTTACAAACCTTACAGTTAATACAGTATTATTGAATTTTGTCTGTTCTCCTTCTGCATCCTGCACTATCCATTTAAAAAGCATCATTTGTGGGGTGCCTGGGTGGCTCAGTCAGTTAAGCGTCCGACTTCAGCTCAGGTCATAATCTCACCGTCCGTGAGTTTGAGCTCCACGTCGGGCTCTGTGCTGACAGCTCAGGGCCTGGAGCCTGCTTCACATTCTGTGTCTCCCTCTCTCCCTATCCTCCCCCATTCTCACTCTGCCTCTCTCTCTCTCTCAGAAATAAATAAACATTAAAAAATATTTTTAAAAAGCATCATTTGCATTTACAGGTGGATAGAGAAATCATCCAAAAAGATCCTGTTTGAAAACACATTTTTTTTAATTTAAATTTTAGTTATTTAACATACAGTGCAATATTGGTTTCTGCAGTAGAAGTCAATGATTCATCATTTACGTACAACATCCAATGTTCATCATAATTTCCCTCTTTAATATCCATCAGCCATCTAGCCCATCTCCCACCCACCTCTCTCTATCAACCTTCAGTTTGTTCTCTATCTTTAAGAGTCTCCTGTGGTTTGTGTCCCCTCTCTCCACTCTCCCTGCCTCTTCCCATACATTAATCTGCTTTGTTTCTTAAATTCCACATATGAATGAAATCATATGGCATTTGTCTTTCTTTGACTGACGTATTTTGCTTAGAATAATACTCTCTAGCTCCATCCACGTCATTACAAATGGTAAGATTTCATTCTTTTGGATGGCTGAATAATATTCCATTGTATATATACATATATAATTTATATGTATATAAGTACATACAATTTATATGTATATATATGTATGTGTATATATATGTATATATGTGTATATGTACATATGTCTGTATATATATATACAGTGGTATTACCTTAGGAAGGATTCTGGCCCTGGACTTTTGTTTGTTGGGAAATTTGTGATTATTATTTCAATTTCATTGTTGGTTATGGGTCTATTAAAATTATCTACATTTTTCTTGTTTCAGTTTTGGTAGTTTGTAAGTTTATATACCATAAAGAAGATATGGTATATATATATATATATGTATATATATAAAGAAGATATCTAATCTTTATTATTTTGCTTCTTCTTCTGGCTTTAGGATGATTATCCTAATCATTGAATAATCAATCACCCCTTTTGCGTCCCTGGTTTCCTTCAGAACCCTGTGTTCACCCAGCCTGTGTCCTTACCATTTTTTCTCATAGAAAACACTAGAAAAGTTTTATAAGGGGGAAATTACCCAATTATATAGTTCAAGTAGTTCATAGAGAGGACACTGACAGAAAACAATAAAAGATAGAAATCTATCATGGTCTAAGTGACATTCCAACACATGTAGTCTTTACAGCCAACTTCCCTAAGGAATGATCCCCACTGGGTTTTAATTCAGTCGGGTACTGGTTTTGGTTGGCTCTGAGCGGTGGTCATAAGGTGGCCATAAGGTCAGAAGTGGCTAGACTAACAATGTGAAGGGGATTACATTAGACCAGTGAGGAGGAAACCTCACATGGGAGTCTTACAATTGGCAGCTGTCCCAGTCACTTAGGTGGCTATTCTGTTTCCAAGTCAGACAACTTTGTATGAAGATAAGCACAAAAAGAGGGCATCAAGTTTCTGGGTCTTATCACCATTCTGGCCAATACTAACTTCCAGCCAAAAGGCAGGCTTTCCCCTCCCTATAGAGTAGCCTTGGCTAAAGGATTGCAGCCTGAGCAATCAATGTGAAAGTGTGCTAATAGACCATATTTCTTGAAAAGCCCCTGAAGTGAAAGTAAGGGAAAAGAAAAGAAAACATTCATCAAGTTTGCACTGAGGCTCAAGTTCCAGAGAATACTCAACCCACATGTTTGGATGCCATATGACATAAAATCCTGGGATGCAGAACCACAGCTAAGAAAGAATTCTTGAGATGTTTTCAGTGAAATAGGTGATTTTAATAAAGTACCGACAGGACCTGGGGTCGTGACGGGTGATTGATTATATACTTTCAAGTTGGGAGGGGCTAGGGATAGTGTAAGTCACTAAGGAATTTTGGAAGCAAGGTTTTCAGGACCTTGAAGGGGCTAGCTATTGTTAGGAATGGGTCATTTATTACTATCTAATAAATCCTTAGTCATGGGACCCTTCAGATGTACATCCGTAAACTATCTGCTTGGAGGAGGTTTGCTAACATATATTTGGGGGGGGGGGTAGAGATAAAGGACATTTCCAAAGAAATTTCTATATGTTAAAGTAGACCTAGCATCCTTGGAGGTTGGGATAATGTTACGCTAAGATTGCCTTTTGCCCTTAGCAAAGTGTCTGTCTCCAGGACTTGTGTCTTGTGGGTAAGTTGTAAGAAAATTAAGTTTTATCTTTTCCCAATGTTCCACACATCACTTCTTCCTTGTATATCATATCCGTATTTTATCCACTGGTTGGAATAAGGTTCTGGAGCAGGAATAATTAAGATTAGATGACATGGTTTATTGAATTCCGTGTTTCAAAGTCATATAATTTTTTGGTACCCAGTATACATTAGTAGGAAGTGTAAAACTACATTTTATCTGAGTTCTTAGAAACTTGCACTTCCTTCTTCTGTACAATGATTTCGGTCTACTGAACTAGAACCTATAAATTTGTTCTCTTTTAATTCAGAATGTATACCAATTCTAATAACATAATGAAAACAAGGCAAACAAATGTTCTAAAAAGCAGGATTTTCCTAGTACATAAATCACAAATCGATCATCACAAATGCAAGATGTTACATGACATTTTGAAAACACAGTTGGGTGTTTAAAAATATTTACCAGATCAGTCTTTTTCCCAAACTAGATGATACATGCTTTGGATAGTAGCATGAGGCTTAATTTGCTGTTTTTAGTGGAATACTCTCTATGAAGTAGGAAAACCCAAAACAGTTGTTATCATAGTAGAGTGATATAAAAGAATGCAAAAATCCCTTAGTGCTCAGGAGTTGGGACAAAGACCAGACAAATTCTATATTATGCAGCAAGAACATAGAAGCTGGAAGGGTGCAGGACACTCCAGAATGTGTCAGTTTGACCTAAAGAGTATTTCAAGTTAAAAGTTATGGCAACCAAGCAGATGTAGCAAAAGCTCTCTGACTCCCCAGCTGCCTCAACTTATATTGGAAGGAAGAGCCTCTGCTAGGAAAACAGCTAGTTTTCTAACAAGGGATCCTCCTCTACCTAAGGAACCCACCTGCATGATAGGGCAACCTTGTTTTTCCAAACATCTCCTTTCACCTTCTTGCTAATGCACTTTCTCATCTTTGTATCCTCAGACCTACCCCTCTCCCAGCTCATATAAGCTTCCTGCTGCCTCATTGTCTTTGGAATCTCATGAGAGACATATGTCTATTAAATTAGACTTTTTCCTGTTAATCTGCCTCCTGTTAAGTTGGTTCTAAGTCCAACTGGAAGGACTGCAGGGCAAAGGAAGGTCTTCCTCCCCACCAGGTCCACAAGCCTATATTAAAAAAGAAAGAACCCAAATGAATCACCTAACTTACCACCTTAACAGCACTGAAAAAGAACCAACCAAAAAATGAAGCAGGCAGAAAGAAGTAATAAAGATTAGAGCGGAAAGTAATGAAAGGAAGACTAGAAAAACAACAGATAATCAGTATTACCCAAATCCCATTCTTTGAATAGATTAACCAACTGACAAGGCACTAGCTAAATTTGTTAAGAAATAGAGAAAATAAAATTTACTGCAGTCAGGAATGGAAGGAGAGTGGACATGGCTTTTAATATTATAGAATATTATGGGAAAAAAGAGGATTGTAAATTAAATATGAATAACATTATGCTAAAATTAAATAACTTAGATGAAAGGAAAAAAATTCTAGAAAGACAGAGTATGAAGACTGACTCATAAGGGGTACCTAGGTGACTCAGTCGGTTAAGCATCCGACTTGAGCTCTTGAGCTCAGGTCATGATCTCACAGTCCGTGAGTTTGAGCCCCGTGTCAGGCTCTTTGCTGACAGCTCAGAGCCTGGAGCCTGCTTCAGATCCTGTGTCTCCCTCTCTCTTTGTTCCCCCCCTGCTCGTGCTCTCTCTCTCTGTCTCTCAAAATTGAATAAACAGTAAAAAAAAATTTTTTTTAAAGAAAAGAATAAAAAAAAGAAAACTGACTCAGAGTAGACCTACACCAAGTAAATAGATTGAATTAATAATTTTAAAACTTCTAACAAAGAGGCCCTGAGTGGCTCAGTTGGTTAAACGTCAGACTTCAGCTCGGATCATGATTTCAAGTTTCGTGAGTTCAAGCCCCGCATTGGGTTCTATGCTGTCAGTGCAGAGCCTGCTTTAGATCTTCAGCCTCCCTCTCTCTCTCTGCACCTCCCACCACTAGCACTCAAAGGAAGGAAGGAAGGAAGGAAGGAAGGAAGGAAGGAAGGAAGGAAGGAAGGAAAGAAGGAAGAAAGAGAAAGAAAGAAATTTGAAAAATAATTTAAAAAAGAAAATAAAACTTCTAGCAAGTATAAGCTCAGTGCCAAATGGCTTCACTGGCAAATTAAGGAAGAAAAAAAGAAAAATTCATAAATTCTTCTTGTAAAAAACACAAGAGGAGCAGGGCACCTGGGGAGCTCAGTCAGTTAAGTGTCCGACTTGGGCTCAAGTCATGATCTCACAGTTTGTGGGTTCGAGCCCCGCGTCAGGCCCTGTGCTGACAGCTCAGAGCCTGGAGTCTACTTCAGATTCTGTGTCTCCCTCTTTCTCTGCCCTTCCCCGGCTCACACTCTGTCTCTATCTCTCAAAAATGAATAAACGTTAAGAAAACATTAAAAGAAACAACAACACACAAGAAGAGGTAATACTCCCCAACTCATTCTCTTAGATCAGTAAACAGATATCACAGAAAGGACAGCTAAAGATTAATATCTCTTATAAATGTGAACATTAAAATCTTTAGGAAAATACTAGCAAACTGAATGCAGAAAACAGATTATACACACTCATCAGATGAAAATTATTCCAGGGATACAACGTCAACAGAACACCTGATGTATTATTTGACGTATTAATTGATGAAGGGGGAAGAAAGCATGGACATATTAGACACAGAAAAATCATTTGGCAAAATTCAGCATCTTGTTTATATAAATTATATAAAAATTCTACAATGAGCACATCTATGGAGGAAGAATTCACGTTAGCAGTTTCCTGGTGCTGAGGGCTGGCTGGGAGGTAGAAATTAAAATGTAGTGAGTATTCAATGCAAAGTAGTTTCTTTTGGGAAAGAAACATAAAAATGTTTCAAACAAATTCTATTATATTGTAATAGAATCTGCTTAGTAAGATGGGCAGGATTTTATGATCTATTTCAGCTACCATATTAAATTTAGCATAGCACACAAGTCATGTAAGAAATTTAATTGAATCTAATAAATCTCTTAGTTTCTCAGTTGAAAATATCCCCAGATGATGTGCTTTTCATGTCCAAACTTAAATGTTATTTTGCTCTACAGGACTCGGTATCCATATTTTTCCTTCATATTAAGGAGAAAAAAAAAACCATTTACTTAATAGCAGAGTTTCCTTTATTTTAATAAATACAAATGTATGTAATCCTATTATTATTAAAGAAATTACGTATTTTTAAACTAGATAGTCTATCAAGAAAAATGTTATAAATTATGAAATCTTTAACTTTGGATGCATGAAAGAAAAAAAGACTTAAGTGTTTATTAGAACAAAAACTATATATATTTTCTTCTCAGAAAAAAATATATTTACTATCATAGCAGTATTTTTTATTTGTATTATATTATATTTGTTTTTTATTTGTATTATATTATAGTTACTTTTCCTTTATAATGGGTAATAGAATAATGAAATGTAAAAATTGCGGAAATAATTCTCTAAAGCTTACTCTCCATCTGTAATTGACACATATTCTGAAGAAAAAAGATAGTTTACAACCACACACAGAAAAATTAATATCCTTTATGCAGTTTCATTTCATATACCAAACATAGTTTTGCTTTGTGTATACATAATAATCAACAATAACTCTGTAGAACCAAAACAAATATATTGTAGTCAGTAAAAATTAGCTCCAATTTAATTAGATTTTCAGTAATAAAATAAGCCCGAGTTTTGTAAATTTAAAGGAAGTAATCACAATACGTGATGCACCATATTAATTAGTTTTTTTGATGTTTATTATATTTCTAAAATTATGCCTTTACTGTAAACGTGCAAGATGAAAGCAAAACAAAATTCATCTTTTATACCTTGAAAGGGTGAAATTAAACTGTCAAGACTAAAATAAAACACCTAAATTCAAAAATTCTCTAATTTTCCTATCTTCTAACCATGAAATGTCCTTTTATTATTTGCATTAATTAAAATACATTTGCTGAACACGTGTATTAGTTGCCACGGACGTTCCAAGAACGGTGCTCATATATAAATGAGCAACTAAGATAGATTTTCTGCAGATTGGGAATGTTGGTTACAATTTATGTTTATGATTTATTTTCTTCATCTAATAGAAGCAATAACGATATTTCAACATGTTTTGTTATGCAACAGTTACCTGTAACATGAGGTAGTTTGAATTTAGCTCAAATCTTTTACTATTGTTTTGAAAATAAGCCTGAAAGAGAAAAAAATGCTGTCAGTTAAAAAACTGGGAATATTGGGGCACATGGGTGGCTCAGTCGGTTAAGCTTCGGACTTTTGGTTTTGGCTCAGGTCATGATCTCATGGTTTGTGGGTTCAAGCCCAACAACACTGCCCCCTCATGGCAAACCCTGATTGAAATTCTCTGTCTGAGAATTTCGCTCTGCCTATCTCTCTTTGTGCTCTATTTAACAATAAATAAATAAACATTTCCTTCTTTTTTTTTTTTTTTTGAACTGGGACTATTAAAATGTCTTATAAAATTGCTCTTGATTTGATTCATATTGAAGTAGATTGGAAAACTTTATTTTGCTAATCTCTGAAACTCTTTTCGGTCCTATAAAATCTTGCACACAGCACGACATTTTGAAATTGTCCATTTAGCACATGGTTTTGAAAATATGTCTCGCTCCTATAACTTATCTTCTAAATATATAGCAGAAACTGCCTGTTCACCGTTAGATCCCAGTTACTTAGCACAGTGTTTGGCATATATTTAGCTTTCAATAGTACTTAAGAGATAAAGAATGACCATGTTCAATACCTTCCTTGGCTTTGTTTTGTAAGTGAAGGAGGGCCCGCATGCCTGATGCAGAGCCAACCCAAACATTGGGCTTTGCAACCAAAGAAGAAGTTTACCTAGCAAGGCAGTGAAGGGAGAAGGGAGAAAAATCTCAAACCCACCTTGAGTATTTGTGGGATTTTAGGGAGAGCATGGGTAAAATGAGGCAATTGTTAATCTACTCAGGGGCACTAATCATGGCTCTTCTTCACATGTGGCATGGTCAAAAGATGGTGGCATTGATGTGATCAGGGGGTCGAGATTTCAGGCTGCTGGAGGTCAAAAGGTCACCTATCAGACTTCTGCGCAGGCCCAGGTAGGTGGGTGGTCTCAACCGGTCGGAACTGTTGGACGTGAGGTTCTTAGTTCTTTCTTAGTTCTGGCCAGCTGCGTCACAAGCATGCTTTTGAATAGTTTATTGTGAGTAGGAGCTGGGCCTTAGGTTATGGTTTACTTTTTTACTAGTACACTAAAGATAAAGTAATTTAGCCTTGTTTTAAGTAGATTAAAAGTAAAGGTTTAGTGGGATAGCACCAGTTCCCGTTTTAGCTAAAAAGCGGAAACATCCTAGAATTTCTGAAATAATCTTGGTTTTAATAATATGTAATGATATTTCTAGATGGATGTTATCTTTACTATTTAATACTTTTATTAATCCTTGATTAGCTGGATGTTTCATTTTTTTTTCTAATGGCCCAGAAAATGCAAACTCTAAATCAAATCATTGGAATCTTAGAAAAAAAAAATTGTTTATTATATCCCCGAGACCATTTGGTTGCTTTTCCTTTATCTTCAATTTCATTTCCATAAGCAAACAGGTACATCAGGCACGAGGTCCTGCTAACATTGACTTGCTCTTAATAAATCCTTATCAAAACTTTGGTATGATTGTGTGAGAAAACACTTTTAAGTTTTATGCTTAAAACCTTTGTTTATTTGTGATCTTCAGGTATCTTTTTGCTTTTCTAGTAGATACAAAAGTGATTGGCGTAATTGTCCACATTTAATAGCTGGGGAAACTGAAGTTCCCAGAAACAGTGATGACTCTTGAAATCAGGGACTGGCAAGTGTCATATCTGTGTCAGCCCAAATTTGAATGTCAATGTACCTACAGTGTCTTCCTTACCATTACCTTATAGGAGATACATAAAGATGATTAAAGATGAAATCACATTTGTCCATATATCCAATGGATTTCAGGCAATGTTTATAGTTTATAGGGATTAGAAGGTATTCAGGGTGGGTTGTATTATCTACCCCATAGTTAAAATCTTGTTTGTCTTATATTAAGTTAGATATTATTTTTCTGTCTTGGAATTTTCAGTGTGTGAATAGAACACAACATGAGTGATTAAATAGAAGGCTTTTGATTAATTTGATTGATGTAGACAGATAATTAATACCCAACTAAGTCTTATCTCCTTCCACCACTTAAGACAGATGGGTTTCTCAATCACCAAGACATCATTCATCATCAGTAGTCAATATGTGTTAATTAAAATCAGGGGCTGTGGAGTGTCAGACAAACACATATTCTTTTCTTATTAGGTTGCAAGATAAAGGGTGGAGTACTGTCTCAAAATATTAGAATCTGTGAGATATGTTATAGTTTATGTGTCACTGTGAAGAGGATACATACGATAAACAGAAACTTTCTGGAAAACCCAGGATTACAATTTCCTTACTTACTGAGAAAACACTGAAGTATAATTTAGCAGATTTTGGTGATAAATTAAGCCTTCTAAATTCACATTTTCTAATAAATGTAATCCAGAAATCATATTATATCACCCTGCAATTTGCAAATAAATAAAGTTGACTCAGGACTTACATTTCTTGCTCCGTGTGAACTCTACTATTTTGCAAGATTTCTGCTGTAAATACACCTTGCATTGCTATGGTTATGAACTAGGGCATTGAATTTACCCATATTTCCAAAGAAGATGGTGCTAAATTCAAAGTGATGCTTCTTATTTTGTATAGTGAAACATCTATCATCATTATCATCAGCACGGATTTATAACTCTATAGATAAAAATGATTGAACAAATCTTTTCCCTCTAATTTCCTAACTCTTAATGTTTTTATACCATCTTTGATGTATAATTTATCATGACTACAATTATAACACCGTTCCATCTTTTTGTGAGTGTACTCTTTTTAAATACATATTTAAGTGCTCAATATAAGAAAGTGATAGAATCCAAGCTTCTGTGCTTGAAGGGGTTGGGAAGGCAGTGCATCAGTGTCTCTTTCCACTTAATAGTTGTATTAACCAATGGTCTGCCCCCACCTTTGGAACCTGGAGGAAGCTTTACCTCCACAAAATCCCAAGAGTTTTCATAGCACATTGACATTTGCCTTCATAAAGTCATAATAATTCATGGTAAAGCTATAAGGTGATTTTCTTAAGTCATTGAATTACAGGCAGTCTACTGTAACAATACCCAAACCACAATGGTTTAATAAAGTAAACACTTATTTTATTAAACAGTCATCTAGGGATCCCACAAATGCTATTGCTTACATGTCACGAAAGCCTCTACAGGAGGCTGGGGAAATGTCTTTGATTAGTTCCTGACTTTACCTTTTATAGCTCCAGGGGGAGGCCCTTGCTTACCCACTCTCCACTCTGGACTTGTTTGGAAGTGGTTATTGATATGCATGCTTTCTGGGGAGATGTGGAGTTTCACAGTTGTCCTCCTGCTATAGCCAGAAGACTGGAATGCTGTTTTAAACTTGACAGAGCAAAGAATTTTTAGTCCAGCTTCCTGTCATTGCCATCAGGTAACTAACTGTGTCAATAAACACAACCCAGGTTCTTTCAAGACACAATTACAGCCTTGATTTTACGTTTTTGTTTTGTTCTTGTTGTTGTTTTTGTTTGTTTGTTTGTTTACTTCAATGTGTTGTGTTCTCTCTCTCCCTCTCTCCCTCCCCTTCAATTCAGTGGAGGCCACCAAAAGCAAACAGCCTTTTCAACCCTTCAAAGCCATGGATTCTCTCTCATTCTTGCCCTGAAACGAGCCACTCCTTCCTATGTGCATATCTTTTATAGCTTGTCTTGCCAAATGCAAATCCAAAATTTTGCTGAACATAGCATCCATCTCCAGTCATTCTGTTTTCTGTTTTCATTTATCCGTTTTCTGGTGCCTGCTGTCCCCCACAATATGCCATGTCATGTATTTTTGGTAGTTTTGTAAACAACATTAATTAGTGTGACATTCTAGAAATCAGACAGTGTACAACACGTTCAGACATCTCATCTCTCTAATAAAACCAAGAGTTTCCTTAATTTGGGAATTTATGGATAGCAAAAAACAAAAAAGAAAGAAAAAAGAAAAAAAAGAAAAACAAGAGGAAAAAAAGGTTCCATTAAGAATAATCAAATGAGAAGTGGGAATAATGATATGATATTTACAATTCTGCAGACAAACTGTATCCAAATACTATGGCAAACACTTGAAATACGCTTTCTTATTTCACCCTAATGAATTTATACACATGTACAGTGAGATTTATTTTACAAACAGAGAAATTAAATCTCAGTTTAATAAAGACATTTACTTGAGATCCCACACTGATAAACCTTCTTGTTTCTTGTTCATGATTTTTCTTTTGAAGAACGTTGCTTCCTTTCAATTATCATTACAAGCTGTTGTGAATTCGATTTGAAATTCTGGTAGGTGGAATTCTAAGATAATCCCCATGACTCCTATGTTAATCTTTTCTTTCTTTCTTCTTTCTTTCTTTCTTTCTTTCTTTCTTTCTTTCTTTCTTCTTTCTTTTCTGTATTTTATTATCATTTGACATTTTGGAAATCTTGCTGACTAGGGACACACAGCCCCTCCCAGAGTTAGTTATTTCTTAGAAGTAATAAATAAGTCATTTGACAATACGCTTTCATATACAAACCAAGCAATTCAAAGTGTATATTTCTAACCACCTCCAGTTTGTAACTCACACACACCAAGCCATTATTTCCTGTGCCTTAAATCACCCCAGAGCCAGGTCCTAATCAACTAGAGCCTGTCTCTGTAGTCCAGAGTTCACCAGAATCATTAAACTATCCACCTGTAAACCTACTCGGTTGACTAAACAGCCTTGCTCTTTCTTTTCCCCCAGAAAATACAGCAAAGTTTCTGAGCGTGTCTTCTCATCCCATCTGCCTCCCTGCCATCGTTGGTGCTTCCGTACATGACCCTGTGTGGCATGGCATGCCTCCCTTCTCCTGGGAACTGTAATAGATGGTCCTTTCAATGGCCTTGACCTCAGTCACCTCTATAAATTAAAATATCATGGGCACAGCGAGACAACCTTTGTACGTGAAAGGGATGAGGGAACACGATGAGATCTTACTCCTTTGCTTCTACTGTGTGACACAGTGCAGAGAAAAATATCCTGGGGAGGCATGACATCATCAGATGGCCACTGTAAAGCAGTGTTTTCTTCAGCTGATTAACAAAAAGGAACTCAGAGAGACACGCTATGGAAGAGAGCAAACATCCACGTTGCGAATTGCCTTTGGGGGTCAAGTGTCAAAGAACTGTGGGTGGCCTCTAGGAGCTGAGAGTGGTCCCTGGGCAATGTCTAGCATGAAAAGAGGGATCTCAGTCCTACCTCCACAAGGAAATGAATTCTGACAAAAATCAGTGGGTTGGGGAAGAAGATCTTAAGCTCCCAGGAGGAACTGCAACCCCAGCTGAGCTCTGAGCAAAGAGTCTAGCCACCCTGTGCACAGATTTATGACCCAGAAAAATGGAAATTATATATGTATATATTTTATTTGCATAAAATATACATAATATGATAATAACAAATAATATGTTAATAATATATAATAACTATATATTACTTACATATAATATATACCAATATATAATATATAAAACATATGCTAACATAATAAAATGTATTATATATATATATATATATATATACATTTTTTTTAAGTTGACGAATGTGTGGTAATTTGTTACATAGAAATAAAAAACTGTTTAAGAAACTGTATTCTATTGAGTGATTCATTTTCATTTTGGACTCCCTCTATAATATAAACTGATATTATCCAATGATTTCAATATAATTGTTATCATTTTATGTTATAAATATTGTCAGTACAACTAGAAACTTTTTATTTTTCTTTGGAAAGATTCCTTTTTTTTTTGAGGGCTAGGCATATGAATGTTTTTCTGTATATTACTTATCTGTTTTCTTTTTTTTTTTCCACACTTCCCGTTTTTGTCTTATTCTCCCAGCCTTAAAAATATTTTATATAATATTCTACACAAAGATACATCCCTCCTTTCAAGTCTATTTTTAATACATCTAGCTCCTGTGGAAATACTTGAAGATTAATGTCAAGCCAGGAGAAAAAAATTCAACTTTATTTTGTTAAAATTATGGAGTTACTATAGTTTGAACTAGGAAAATATTGTCAGGGATCTAAATGTTTCATAGTTTGAAGCATTTGAACATTTTTACACATTTTGTTGAACAACGTTTCCAGTTATCAGGCTAAACAATGAAAATGAAAATGAAAATTAAGGCACAGCTGTATAAGATACATACGCACAAAAGACAGAAAATTAAAAGTCTAATATAAGTAAGAGTTTAAAAACAATCTATCTCTAGGGGCGCCAGGATGGTTCAGTTAAGGCTCCAACTTCAGCTCAGGTCATGATCTCACCATCTGTGGTTTCGAGCCCATGTTCAGCTCTGGGCTGACAGCTCAGATCCTGGAGGCTGCTTCGGATTCTGTGTCTCCCTCTCTTTGCTCCTCCCCAGCTTGCGGGTCTGACTCTCTTTCAAAATTAAATAAACATTAAATTAAAAAAAAATCTATCTCTGAATGCAAAACTCATAGCCTTAAATATGATAAAATAATTAAACAAAGCATAACTGTTAAATCAATACAATTAAAAGGGCTGAACTCAAGTATTTTAAAATGGAATATCTGCAGTGTTCCAAAACAAAACAAAAAAATAATCATCTTTTTTGTCTGATATCAGGACATTGTCTGTCATATAAATTGATAGTGTCCTGACTGTCTGATAAATTGACACTGAGGATAACATAAATATATTGCCAGAAACTAAAATACTTTAGGAAATATCCTGTGTTTACAGTAAATTTAACCAAGCATTAATTAAAAAACTAGGAACAAAAATACTAGGAACATTAACATTAACATTAATTAATTAACATTAATTAAAAAACTAGGAACAAAAACCTACCACAGAGAAATTTAAAAACTTTTCTTCTCCATCAGAATATGGACAGAGAAGAAATCAGGTCAAGTTGTGGAATACATATAAAATGTTAAGAATAATAATAATGGCAATTATAATAAATGTCCCATGTATCTGACCCTATGGAAAATAGGTAAAGCTCTCTTCAGGGGGAAAAAAGGGCTTATGTCATATATTAATAAAAATGAAAGTAAAAATATTAATGCAATTTAAGATATTAATGGGAAATGAGAAAAGAACCATAAAAGAAGAAAAAAAGAGAAAGAAGTTAAGAAATTAATGAAAATAGTGAAAATTTATTTCTTAAATATGTAAAAAATACATTTGAAAATGTGGCTCAATGATAACATTACATTAAAATATATATCTTCTAACTGAAATAGGTGAAATAGAAAAATTACTTCAGAAGGTAAAATGTTCAAAGTTCCTCTCACAAGGAAAGTTTAGGCCTAGATAATTTTCAAGAAAATGTTATCCAGATCTTCATAAAACTGCTTATGATAGTGCTATTCAATGTTCCACAACCTATTGGCACATATAAAACTTCCAAATTATTTTTTATAAAGTAGGCCCAACGTTGAGAGTAAACCCAAAATATACTTACCATGGAAAAATAATAACGCAGACCATTGTAGCTTAAGTATATGAACGTTCAAGTCCTAAGTATAATAATAGCAAACTCAACTAATAGAATTTTAGCAAGATACCCATGATCAAGAAAGACTGTACCAAAGATACATTGAGTGAATTATATAAAATACTTTAATACATGTTATGTTACTAATACATGCGATGATTCTCCATGGATGCTGCTGAAAAATAAGTAGAAAAAAAGCACATAAGAAAAAGAAAAAGATGTATAAGTTATGCACATATCACATGAAACATATTGAAAATTACTGTACTACAATTAAATAAGATGATGCAATCTCAAATTTAGTAAGAGACCGTAAGCAAATTGGAATATAACAGTCTAAAGAACACACCCAAACTATAGCCATAATGAAAAAAAGGTAAAAATGTGAGAAACCAGCATAAGAAATTAAAATGATAAATTGAGATGTTCCTTTAGTGACAATCTGAAAATACTTAAATATGCATAAACTCATGAACTCATGAAAATATAATCAATATTTCCTTAGCACCAAAAATATTTTTATGCTGTTTCTTTTTTTTTAAATTTTTTAAATGTTTATGTATCTTTGAGACAGAGAGAGAGAATGTGTGAGCAGGGGAGGGGCAGAGGGAGACACAGAATCAGAAGCAGGCTCCAGGCTCCAAGCTGTCAGCACAGAATCCAACACGGGGCTCGAACCCACAAACCACGAGATCATGACCTGAGCTGAAGTCAGACACTTAACCAATTGAGCCACCCAGGCACCCCTTTATGCCATCTTTCTAACTCCCCTGTCCCCTGCTACCTCCTATTCTGAGACAACCATTACAGTGTCATTTGTTATTATAGATGATACTATATTTTATACAATTTTGAATTGATAGGAATCTATTTTACATCCTCCTACTTTGGCTTTGCTCTTTTCACTTAGCATGCTTATTTTGAGATTTCATCTTTGCTTTCTCATAGATTAATATCTGGCTTGCTTTTTATTGCTGAGTCACACTTCATTGCATGGCTATGTCACAGATTATTTAGCCATTCACCTTTATCAAATATTTACTTTGTTTAAAGTGTTTGACTTTTATAGCCATAGCTATTGTGAATATTCACATACTAGTCTAACCATAGTTATTGTGAATATTCATATACTAGTCTTCATTCAGAGATGTGTTTTCATTTCTTTTGGACTGATTTCTATGGGGGAATGTCTAGATCATATGTTTGAACCCCACGTGAGGCTTTGTGCTGACAGCTCAGAGCCTGGAGCCTGCTTCAGATTCTATGCCTTCGTCTCTCTCTGCCCATCCCCTGCTCACACTCTCTCTCTCTCTCAAAAATAAATAAACATAAAAAAATGTATATTATGAATAACATAAAAAGATAAAGGACCACCTGGAGATTATGTATAAAATTTACAACAATTGTCATTAATAACTAAAAGAAAGTTTTATAAATAAATTAGGAAAATACGAAACTAAAAATTTCCCCATGAGTAAAACCCACGAGCCAGCAATTTTGAATTAGAGGACATTCAAGAGACCAACAATATTTTTAGGAGATGTTTACTAAAAATATATAAATTAAAAATAAATAAGAATTATATATCCATGTTATATTAGCCTATACATTTTCTAAATGCCTAAATGAAAACATGTTACACAGTAATTAGTTTTGCTCTGATGCAGGGAGTCGGATCTTGGTCAGAGTATCGACAATGACAATTTTGTTACAATCCCTATTAATTAAAAGCACTAATGAATTCTATTTTGCAATACAACTAAATAGTGAAAAATTTTAATAGGAATTTCAAACTAGAAACCTGAACCGACAAATATAAAACTGTGATGACAATTAAAAGTAGGACACTATTTAACAATCCAAAAAAAAAAAAAAAAGAACAGTATTATGTGTTTGTGAAAATGTGGACAAAGAATCCTCTTACACAGACTTGGTAGGGACGTTAATTTTTATAAACACCTTGGAAGATAATTTCACTATTAAATTTTAATAGACATATCTATTAAAAGCAATTCCATTTCTGTAACTATAAAATCTGACCCTTGTTTCTCAAACTAATGTCAGTGAAGGAACATTTTTTTTTTTCAGCCTCTCATGAGCAGATATTTTTATAAAATACAATGAAGTAACTTTTTTGAAACTGAAATAAAAAATACATCAAACACTGCCAAATATTTATCTTTACATTCAAAAGCTATATAATTTTTCTACCGAGTTGCTGAAAACATTCTAAATCATTGCTCACAATTTATGCGTTAATACCACAGCTGACTGAGAGTTTGTAGACCATACATTCAGCGGTGTGTGTTAGATCATTCCTGACACATGATAGCAGGGCATTGAAAAAAAATTTATCTGTACAAGCATACATATTGCTCAAAATACTAAAATACCAAAAATGTGAAATCCCAAATGCTCCCATACAATAAGTAAATGGCATGTTAATATAACAATGATATTCCAAAGTAAAAAAATAAAAATAAAAATAATCCTAAGTGGAATGTGTCAAATTCAATACATCTCAGAAGACGCAGAGAAAACAGGATACACAAAAAACAGAAAAGTGAAAGGAAAAATGACATCACATAAAAATGCATATGATATACCACCATCCATACAAATTAAAAACTATGATAAAACATGGAATTATTACATGAAGACACAACTTTATGGAGCTAAACTAATGAAAGGCAAAGAAGTAATTGTCACAAGGTGTATATTTCAAACGTTACATAAATTTAAAAGGAAATAGTGTGTCAAAATATTTCCAGAAAGATATTAACATGCTGGCTTGGAAATTCCACTTACATAAAAGAATCCAAAATAAATAAATGGATCATTCTACAGATATTTAAGTGCAAAGTGTTTATTCTTATGTTGTTAGTGGAATATAGACTTCTATAATCTTGTCTATTTAGCAATAGGGGCTAGTTTTAAGGGTGATGCAATAATTATAAATTAAAATTTATAATTAAAATTGAAATTAAAATTCTGTGCACTAACTACTGGTAAAATAAAAATAAAAATCTGTATCATTTACTTGAAAGCAGCCTTGTGATACATTAAGATGTAAAATATTTCAGCTATAAAGTACTTGAATCAAATAATACGATTCAATTTTTAACGAAATCCACACATGTATGAGAATATAGACGTACTTCACTGAAGATCCTTGTATGTTTTTTTTTTCTTGGCATATTTCTAAGTGTTTCTGCAAAATTAATTTCTAGAAATAAACTGCTGTTCAATACATATAATGCTATTTCCATTCCTACACAAAGTGATTCAAAGACATGTTAGTAAGTGTATTGAAAATGTAGCAGAATTTTAATGTGTCGGTGCACCATTTTGTGTCTCACTTTGCGAAGTTATTATCAAAAATCACATTGAAGCCTATTTGACATGTGTGTGTGTGTGTGTGTGTGTGTGTGTGTGTGTGTGTGTGTGTTGGAGAAGCTGGGATAAACAGAATGGGTGAAAACGTGCTAGTTGGCACTGTCATTTAAAGTTTTACACTTTAGGGGCGCCTGGGTGGCGCAGTCGGCTAAGCGTCCGACTTCAGCCAGGTCACGATCTCGCGGTCCGTGAGTTCAAGTCCCGCGTCAGGCTCTGGGCTGATGGCTCAGAGCCTGGAGCCTGTTTCCGATTCTGTGTCTCCCTCTCTCTCTGCCCCTCCCCCGTTCATGCTCTGTCTCTCTCTGTCCCAAAAATAAATAAACGTTGAAAAAAAAATTTAAAGTTTTACGCTTTAAACATGTTCTGCCTTAATTACCTCAACAGCTAGGGGCGCCTGGTTGACTCAGTTGGCTGAGCGTCAGTCTTCGGCTCAGGTCATGATCTCGCGGTTTGTGGGTTCGAGCTCCGCATTGGGCTCTGTGCTGACAACTCAGAGCCTGGAGCCTGCTTCAGGTTCTGTGTCTCCCTCGCTCTCTGCCCCTCCCCCACTCATGCTCTGTCTCTTTCTCTCTGTCAAAAATAAATAAACATTAAAAAAAAGAATCTGAAAAAAAACTAAAGAGAAGATCAGTTGCATACCAACAGCAGAACCCTCCACTGTAGCCAATGACTGCCCTTTGATTTATGAGAAATTGTATCATCTAGAATGAACAGAGAAGGTTAGGGTGTTCTGCATCTTGGAATACAGGGGTGCATGCAACCATATGTTTTGTGTTATCACCCTATTTTTACAGCTTCAAACAGGATATTTGATATAACAGATGCACATACTGATTTTATATGCCATATATATTATATATGGATATATATAAAATCATTGCATAAGAAACCCTTTTTCAGCCTTTAAAAGTGCAACTTGACAAAATCTTGACCAGAATGAGTCTACAATAAAATATACTTTTAACAAAATAGCACAATTTCACTCTGATGAAAAAGGTGACTATAAAATTCATTTTGAAATGTATCCACCCTGACATTTACAATATTCTCACATTTGTAGCTAAAACCTATTGTGATTGTTCTTAGAATTTAGATAAAAAATGTTTCAGAAAGTTTGAGGAGAATAATTTGAGCCAATTTTGAGTTGTTCAAGCATGAAGAAATGGCATTTCATTGACATTTTAAAAAATATTCTCCTTATGAATTCAAGTGTTTCAAAAATACTTTATTCTAACACACTAAACTAGGAATAGAATATGAAAGGCTAGTTTTGGATAATATGGTACATTTTTCTAAAAGCATGGGCTTATAATAATAATAGCTGCTCTCAAAGAATATCTAGCAATGTTCCAGTGAATTGCAGTGTCTTGATTTGGTAGAACTTTAATCATTGATGTCTTATTACATTTGAGCCAGTTTTAGACACAAGGGTTCATTGAGGAATTATAGAATAACTTTGCAAGTATTTAGAATCTATAGTGATAAAATGTATGCTGATTGCACATATGATATATTTTATAATAAAAGATGAAGGATTTTTTTCTTTATACACAGTTGAGACAGAGAGTTGAGATTATTAATTCAATGCTCAGGCTTGCAAAATAATTTCTTTGAAATATTCTAATGTTGGGATGCCTGGGTGGCTCACTCGCTTAAGCGTCCGACTTTGGTTCAGGTCACGATCTCACAGTTCCTGAGTTCAAGCCCCATGTCAGGCTCTGTGCTGACAGCTCGGAACCTTGATCCTGTTTCAGATTCTGTGTCTCCCTCTCTCTCTGACCCTCCCCTGCTTGCGCTCTGTCTCCCCCCTCTTTCCAAAAAAAAAATTAAATTACAAAAATTCTAATGTTTTGAAACTTGTTTTGTGTATGTGTGCAGTTGTTATTTGTTTACTGGATTTCAATGTTATAATAGCTTAGTGAAGCTAAAAGAATCCTGGGGATGTTGTGTTAGTACTATATAAGAAAAATATGCCAAAAAAAAAAAAAAAAAGAAAGAAAGAATAAGATGTCATTAACTGGGCTCCAAATAAATATAGGCTTGAATTCAATATTTTCTAATTATATTGTTATATTTTATACTACAAAATGGGAAAGGTAAATTACATATATATCATTATATATATAACAACATATAAGATATATTTACTATACTATGTATATAACTGTATAAATATAGCATTTTCTTTGTCCATTCATGCATCAATAACTACTTACGATATTCCCATTTATTGGGTATTGTGAATAAAATAGTATAATGAACATGGGAGTGCAGATTTTTCTTTGTTATACAATGCAATTTCCTTTCCTTTTTTTTCCTAGAGTTCTATGAGCTCTTTATGGACTCATGTATTTTGCATGTTAAGCCCTTATCAGGTGTATGATTTGCAAATACTTTTTTCCCATTCGATAGCTTGCTTTTGAAATTTGTTGATGGCTTTTCATTATTATGCATAAGCTTTTAGCTTTTGGAGTTCCACTTCTTTATTATCACCTTTGCTGCCTCTGTTTTGGGTGTCCAGTACAAGTACAAAAAAACAAAACCAAAACAAAACAAAAAAAACATTGCCAAGCGTGATGTCAAGAAGCTTGCCTTCTGTGTTTTCTCCTAGGAGTTTTATGATCGCAGGTCTAATATTCAAGTCTTCAATCTATTTTGAGTTGATTTTTCCGTATGGTAGACGATAGGGAGCCAGTTTCAATTTTTTGGCATGTGGCTGTCTGATTTTCCCAGTACCATTTGTCGAAGACACTGCCCTTTCACCATTGTATATTTTGGGACCCATTGTCAGATTTATTGACTGTATGTGTGTGCTTTATTTCTCAGAAAACTAATCTTTATGCTGTCCATCAGAGGTGCATTTGATAAAAAAATAAAATAATTTGCAAATATGCAACTATTAACCTTAAGACAGGTAGAGAGACATATTAGTATAAGAGAAATTAGACTTAAAAGAAAGGTATGTAACCAGCGCAATTAGTAACCAGCAAAAATGTAACCAGATAATTAAAATAAGTAAATTCATTAGTATAAAAAGTAATTTTTCAATAACATATAACACATTTAATGCATGTATAGCAAACAGTAGATTTTGTAAATATAGTAACAAGAAAATGAGATCAATGATCAAAAAATAGAAATCCCAATTACTGCTGGATATTTGAACAGTATACTTTAATAATAGAGCTAATACACAATATAATAACAACATAAAAATTTGAACAGTATAACCAAGCAAATTAATCTGTAGAACATTTATAAAATACTTTATCAATCGCTATAAAATCCAAAGCTTTTCAAGTACACATGAAATATTTACCAAGTTAAGCCTTATTCTCAGCCCTAAAAACAACTCCCCCAAAATATAAATGTAATTCAGGGGAGCGCTTTCTGACAAGTGAAATGAGTGTGGTCAGCAGATGTCACTCATTGGTATTTGCTTCAGCTACTGCAAGACCACTAATGCGAGGTCATGCCCTTCACGACGCCACCAATACCTAGGTAGCTAACAAGGCCATTTAAGGAGGTCTGGCATTAGGACAAATCTCATAGACAATACTCATGCTCCACGTTCTGTCAATTTGTGGGTTTATCTCTCGTTTCTTCCTGTTCGTCTTCTCAATTCTGCTTCCGAAGCTCTTTTTTTTCACAGATATGGATCCCTAATAAATATTTTTCAGCCCAATCTATATTAGGACCCAACCAGCCAAACGGCCCTTCAAGCACCATAGCTAATAACTGTAGTTTTAAACATGCCAGAATTCGAGAAACTCTATAGTCATTAGAATTTTCTGAAGAGTCTATTAGAATTTCATCAAGCACAATGTGAGGTGGGGAATCTTATGAAATGATTAATGGTAATATTGAATATACTTAATAGTAGGTCTAAGATTAAACGGTGCAGGTAAAATGGAAAGAGTACGTCAATGTTAAATGTTCTGACAAAGAGAATGTAGCACCTCATGTCCTTCCGTTCTGCCAAAATGGAAGAATTTACTATTGGTTAATATCTATTGCATAGCTTACAATGTTTGTTTTATCTTGTTTTCTTTGGCTTTGTGTCTGTTTTCTGGGAGACTTATTCCAATGTATGCTGCCCCATCATGGTAAAACAGAAAGGCATTATTATTAATGTGTACAGATGTTGTGATTTTGCCTCCTTTTCTAGTCCACATAATGGTGACTTGTGCATTTTCTTCACTAGTCTCATTATAAGCTTGCTATTTTTTTTTCATTCTTTCCAAAGTTTGAATTTTTGGACTTTCAAATATATGCTGTCTATTACTTCTATATATTACTTTCTTCATTCTTTGGTTCTCTCTCTCTCACTTATTCACTTTTTATTTCTTGCTAAGTAGCCCAATTGATGTTAGAAATGTTCTCTTTACATATTTTAGCTGCATTACACAGCTCTTTCATTTTTCATGTGTTAATTATTCATCTAATTATAATATCTATATTATAATATAGAATATTATTATAATATTCATTATCATGTCCTTTACCCATATTATTTATACTTTTCCCAGTTTTCTTTTTTGTTATTTGTTACTATTCATTTTGGATCCATGACATTTGGTTCATTTTGTTAATCAAACAGCTTCTTTTAGTGCTTGATATTTTAATTTTTTTCTTCTATTTTTGTAATATTTGTGTTTTAAGTGTCTGCAGTGATTTGGGGGCTCTCGCATTTCTCTTTGCAGTTCTGATATTTTTGCTCTGTGTACTTTGGGTATACAGTAAAACCTTGGATTGCAAGTAACTTGTTCTGAGAGTGTTCTGCAAGGGGAACAAACATTTCTAATAAATTTTAACTTGCTAAACGAGTGATGTGTTGCAATACGGGTCCTACGTGATGCTGAATGTCACATAATCACAACCAATGGTTCCTGAAATTCACTTTGATACAAGAGTGTTTGGGATTACAAGCATGTTTCCAGAACGAATTGTGCTCATAAACCAAGGTTTTACAGTTTATGTTAGGCTGATACACATATAAATCATCAGAACTTTCTAACAAATCTAAACTTTTATAATAAAGAATAAATTCCCTTTTATCAATAAATGCTCTCGCTTAAATTCTGTTTTGCTTATCATTGCTATAACAATACCAGATTTTAATAATATTGTATTTACATAGAAGGTTTGTGTTGTTTGAATTTCAATCTTTCTATTACTTTATATCTTGGTAACCATCCTAGAAATGGATTAAAAAAAACAACTCTTCTGCCAATCTTTATATCATAAGGAAACCTATTGTCTATTTATATTTAAGGTAATCTTTGATAGTTTATGCTTATACTTACAATATGTTTCCTTTTTTTAAATTTCTTGCATATGTCTCATTTTCTCTCTTTTGTTTTATTACTTCCCCTCTTTTTGTTTTCAAATTACTACTTTTATTTATCAAAATTCCAACTTGCATAATATAATGCGTATCCATTTTAAATATCTTTTATTTTATTTTTATTCTTTGAATGTTTATTTTTGAGAGAAAGAGAGACAGAATGTGAGCAGGGGAGTGGCTCTGTGAAGCAGGATCCAGGCTCTGAGCTGTCCACACAGAACCCAACATGGGGCGCGAACTCATGAACCATGAGATCATGAGCTGAGCTGAAGTCAGCTGGCCAACTGGCTGAGCCACCCAGGCACCTGGCTTCTGTGAGTCCCTTAAAGACACCATGGTTCTGGGACCACCTTATCCTACTTCTTAGCCTAACAGGTTTTTGGACTTTCCAAGTGACATTTTGGGGCAGCACATGTGAACAATGCTTAGATTGCAACTGCTAATCTTAATAATTTATTTTACTTTTAATCCGCTCAGTCTCAAGTCAACTTTACATACAATTTCCTGTGGGTAGGGATTGATTTACTTCTGATTCATTTTTACATTGAGACTGTAATCTTTTGGTCTCAAGTTTATGGGGGAGGATCCCCTATGTGGCTCCCTCTTTTGGGAAAGACCTGATATCTGTTTATTATTCTATCTGCTGCATGACACTTAGCAAACCCAAACTTACTCACTCCGATACCTGTCCTTAGGGACAAACCAGTTCCAGTGTGAGATATTTTTCTCTTAGTTCCTGCATTCAGACTTTTGACCTAAAAAAGTTGCTACTTTATGAGTATATTAATGCTTTAGTTGTTTTTGTTTTTTGTTTTTCCCACCAGCCACAGGGGCAACTACATTATCAGAATTAGAAAGACAGAAACATTTTGATGAAACACAAAATCCCATATTTCTCTATCCTAATTGGCTTTTATACCCCAGCAGAATCTGTGTGTGTTTTGGTTACTTCTGCCCTTCTGGTTGCTGCCTATTTAGTAGTCTTTTCCTCACTCTGAAGTAATCTTGTATAGTCTTATATTTCAAATTTCATATCAACCAAATATATTTTGTGAACTCTTATGTGTAGACCTCGAGTATCCCAGATTTAAATTTTCTTTTCCCCTCACGCCTACTGTACTCCTAGTGTTAACACACATGACCATTGCTTATACAGAAACACAAGCATTATTCCAATTATACACACACTTCTCAACAATCACAGATGTAGATTCAAGTTTCTACAGCCATTTAAGTACCATCTATCATTTCTCACTGTTTTGATCTTCCCAGTTAAGTTCCAAAGTTAATATTAATATTAGTATTAATATTAATATCAATATTAGTATTAATATTAATGTCCTACTCGGGCACTCAGTTGAGCATCCCTCTTCAGCTTAGGTCGTGATTTCACCACGTGAGTTTGAGCCCTGCATCCAGCTTTCTGCTGTCAGCACAGAGCCTGTTTCATATCTTCTGTCTCTCTCTCTGCCCCTTCCCTGCTTGAGCTCTCTATTAAAAAAAAAAAATTAATGTTTATTCATTTTTGATAGTGGGAGTGCGTGAGCAGGGGAGGGCAGAGAGAGAGGGAGACACAGAATCCGAAGCAGGCTCTAGGCTCTGAGCTGTCCCCACAGAGCCTGACGTGGGGCTTGAACTCAGGAACTGTGAGATCATGACCTGAGCTGAAGTCAGATGCTCAACCGACTAAGCCACCCAGAAGCTCCCCTGACCCTGCAAAAAACAAAAACAAAAACAAAAACAAATAATATCTTACAGAATTTTCTAGTGTTGCTTCTTTGTCCCAATTTAATTTCTTTGTAGTCTCCATAAACATTGGATATGCTATGTAAGACAGAGTTTATGTGCTAATAGATCATGCAATTATTGTCTTTGTTTGGTTAACAGCAGCTAATGTTTTTCTTCTTGATTTTCTATGTTTGAATTTCCCTTTATTTGGCATATAATGCATCTATCATAAAAAAAACAGACTTTTATAAACAAAAGAAAAAAATCACCTAGGCATAAAATGCACAAATAAAATATATAGTTAAGGCGCAAATACCCATCCAATTTTTAGACACCTACTTTTAGTACATTTTTAGTTAAAAATGATATGTAATCTATTATTCCTTCTTAATGTTCTTTTTCTCAAAATTGTTATACATTCAAAAGTCTCTATGTCACTTGGCAGGGATTGAACTCTGGGGAATTATTCCTGCCCCAATCTGTGTCGATCAGAATATTTCACCATCCCATAATTCCTTCAATCAATCTCAAGGGAATAATAAATTTCAAAATTATTTAAGCCACTTATTTCTTGTTCAAGCACATTTTGACAGGTGTAAAACTGTAGGCAGACTTAAAAAACAATTTAATTGACACAAAATATATGGAAATTTAAAAAATCTACATATCTTGTCAACCTATACCTCTTTTCCTTGTGAAATAATTGTTTTTTATCCTTTAAATAGAATGGGTTGGGTTAATCTTCAATTTTCAGTTCTCTGTTATAAATAAAACAATGTCACATAAGGAGATATTTATAAAATGAATCCATGATGAGTTTTTCAATTCAGAGATTATATGTGTAAAAATCCTCAAATATCTGGTATTTTCTAAGGATAACTGGATTAATAATTTGTTCAGTATGTGACATTTTCCCCTGGAGGCAATGCTTTCTTTAAATAATCATGATACTCAAGAACCCATGTTAACTCAAAGGAGTTGAGTCTCCATGTCTCAAAGGAGACAATGACTGGTTTGGCTTTTAAAAACTTTGAACATGAGGGGCGCCTGGGTGGCGCAGTCGGTTAAGCCTCCGACTTCAGCCAGGTCACGATCTCGCGGTCTGTGGGTTCGAGCCCCGCGTCAGGCTCTGGGCTGATGGCTCAGAGCCTGGAGCCTGTTTCCGATTCTGTGTCTCCCTCTCTCTCTGCCCCTCCCCCGTTCATGCTCTGTCTCTCTCTGTCCCAAAAATAAATAAACGTTGAAAAAAAAAATTTAAAAAAAAACTTTGAACATGAATATGTAGTTTTTAATTCCTTGTAACTATTTGGACATCACTGTTTCACCATTTACTGCTGTCAGAAACCCCAGAGGTAGTATAGTAAAAGAGTATAGTTTCAAGTGTTATATATGTGTCCCGGAAATTCAAAAAAGAAATTAATGTGTTTGTTTGGG
The DNA here is from genome assembly GCF_022079265.1 of Lynx rufus. Lineage (NCBI taxonomy): Eukaryota > Metazoa > Chordata > Mammalia > Carnivora > Felidae > Lynx > Lynx rufus. Next base: position 67,957,386 of record NW_025814856.1, on the reverse strand, counting down.
AAGTGATCTCAAAAGCAGGGGAGGGAGAAGATACAGTGAAAGTGAGATAAGTAAGAGAGGGAAAAAAAAAATAAAACCAAAAACATAAAGGTAGAAATGCCAGTGATACATATGTTAGTGAGCAAATTCTTGTGCTGGCCACCAGGACTCGATTCTTTTGGAAACCATATGGAATATACCTCAAAACTGTACTACCGCAGGGAGGAAGCCTATGTATATGTATACCACTCCTTAGTTGTGAGATGCCCTTAAGATGTTAGTTTACCCATTCCTCCCTTCCGAAGCCCAGTAACTAGTTCCTCTGCTGCTAGAGATAGTCCTTAGATAGAAATGGAGATTCCGCTGCTGGAGGTTACCATCCTAGATTGTTGAAAATAGTTTTCTCTCTGGTTTTCTCCCCAGAAGCTGTAATTTAGAGGACACAGGACAGGCCATGAAAACATCTGCTACAAATACACATCTATATCCCTCATTCTCCATTTGGTGATTCACACTGTAGTTTAGAATTTAGAAGACCTAGAAATGCTGCAGAAGCTAAACATAAAATCTCTTGGTTTATTTTTATTCATCTCATAGATTTCAGGGAAAATGCTTTGGGAGTTGCTGGCATAGAGGATGTAGCAAAGACATATTTCCAGTAGTGGTGGTGTCACTAGGGAAAGGCAGGACCTGGAAAAAGCAGGAGTGGCTGCTGGGAAAGATATCAAGAGTCTCTCCATCTTCTCACGCACGTGGCTCCATGGCTCTGCCCTTACACTGGCCATTTGTTTTAAAGGACTGCTCCCCTTTCCTCAATCAACTAAAAGAACACAGATTGGGAATTGAGTTTAGGAAACAGGAGTAGATTATGCTCTTCTCAGGTGTCACCTCAGTTTTAGAAAATAAGTCTTTCAAATTGACTGATTCCAGACCATCTGCCGGGAAGAAATGCGAAGGCTAGCATTTCCTTTTGACAGCATTTGGTGCGGGTGTTTGGTAGGAAGCACCAAATATGCCCCAGAGCGTGTTTTTTTGTTTTTGTTTTTTGGAATTAATTAAATCTAATAAAATTTTAAATTTTATCTTTAACTTGGGTTATCAAAATTTTTAAATTTTGGTTTGAGATTGGCTGTACATCTATTATTATTATTAATTTTATATTATCATTATCATTATATTGTGTAAATACAAAACTTTAGAACCAAGAATATTGACTCCTGGTATTGAATTTCATCTTAGGTACTCATTTTCTTTTCTTAATTACCTCATATTTTTCTTTGTTTAATAGAAGGATCAGAATTCAGCAGTTTTCCTAAACTAAAATTTACTGAAACTGATATGCACTACTCAACGTAATAATTAAACATAAGTGTAATGTTCAGTTAGATGTATCCTTCTTGTATTAAAAAAATACAAATTAGTGAATGTTTAATGACACTGTTATGTGCCTGTAAAATTTTCAAAAGATCTGCATATTATTACCTATCAATACATGTTTCATCAACAACAAAAAAATACACCATTTAAATTGAAAATGAAGAAATAAGGTACTTATTAATTACTTTAATATAAAATCATATCCATAAGAACAGACAGATCATGATATTGCAAACATGTCAACTATATATTCTGTTTATTTAAATTTTTTTTTTAAGTTTTATTTCATTTTTTGAGAGAGAGAGAGAAACAGAGCATGAACAGGGGAGCGGCAGGGAAAGAGAGAGAGACACAGAAACTAAAGCAGGCTCCGGGCTCCAAGCTGTCAGCACAGAGCCTGATGCAGGGCTCAAGTCCACAAACGTGAGATCGTGACTTGAGCTGAAGTCAGATGTTCAACCGTTCAACTGACTGAGTTACCCTGTGCCCCTCTATTACTATGTATACTTTATATGTTAGCACTATGGTGAAATAATATAATTACACATGCTAAAATTTATTACCACAAACCATGAATAAGTTAAATTGTTATACTCATTTGTTAATTAAGAATCAGTATTTTTATTTTACTTTATTTTATGTTTTATTTTATTTTATTTTATTTTATTTTATTTTATTTTATTTTATTAATTTTTCCCTTCACCTATTTCACCTGTCCCCCTACCTCCCTCCCCTCTGGCAATACCAGTTTGTTCTACGAACTTATGAATTATGAATCTACTTTTGTGTTTCACTCTTTGTTCATTTGTTCTGTTTTTTAGATTCCACTTATAAGTGAAATCATATGGCATTTGTCTTTCTCTGTCTGACTTTATTTCCATATATACATATAGATACACATACAATCCATTCATTTGACTTTATATATATACAAATATTATATGTACAAATATATAAAGTATATCTGTTGATGGACACTAGGTTGCTTCCATATCTTGGCTATTGTAACACAGTACTGTGATAACATAGATAACATATATCTTTTTGAATTCGTGTTTTTGTTTTCTTTGGGTAAATAACCATTACTGGGTCATGTGGTAGCTCTTTTTTTTTTTTTTTTAATTTTTTGAGGCATCTCCATATTGTTTCCCATAGTGGCTACACCAATTTACATTCTCACTAATAATGCACAAGTGTTCGTTTTTCTCCACATCCTTCTGACACTGTCATGTTTTATATTTTTGATACTATACGTTCTGACAGGTACAAAGTGATATTTCATTGTGGTTTTAATTTGCATTTATCTAACATTTAGTGTTACTGAGCATCTTTTCATGTGTCTATTGGCCACTTGTATGTCTTCTTGGGAAAACATATGTAGGTCTTCTGCCCATTTAAAAAAAATTTTAATCTTTATTTTATTTTTGAGAGAGAGAGAGACGGAGTGCAAGTGGGGGAGGGACAAGAGAGAGGGAGACACAGAATCCGAAGCAGGCTCCAGGCTCTGAGCTGTCAGCACAAAACCTGATGTGGGCTCAAATCCACGAACCTTGTGAGATAATGATCTGAGCCAAAGTCAGATGCTTAACTGATTGAGCCACCCAGGTGGATCCCCGCCTTTTTTAAATTTTTTTAATCTCTATTTTATTTTTGAGAGAGAGAGAGAGAGAGACAGAGTGGGAGTAGGGGAGGAACAGAGAGAGAGGGGATCTTCTGCCCATTTGTAATTGGAGTGTGTGTGTGTGTGCGTGTGTGTGTGTTGGTGTTGAATTGTATAAGTTCTTTATATATTTCGGATATATTGGATATAATATCAGTTATATCACGTGCAAATATCTTCTGCCATTCAGTAGGCTGCCTTTCCACTTTGTTGATGGCAAAAACTTTTTAGTTTAATGTAGTCACAATAATTTATTTTTACTTTTGTTTTCCTTGCCTCAGGAGATATATCTGGGAACAATATTGCTAAAGCTAATGTCCAAGATATTATTGCCTATGTGTTCTTTTAGGAATTTTATTATTTCAGTTCTTACATTTAGGTAAGGTATATATTTTTTATATATATATATCTTATATATATATTAAATACATATATTTATATTATATATGTACCATATATATACCTTACATTATATATATATAAGTATATATATAGCGTGTATATGTGTGTATATATATAATATATATTGTGTATATGTGTGTATTTTATACATACATATACACACGTATATGTATATTTTAACTTAAATGATGTTAAATTAAATAATAAATGTTAAATAGCAGGACAAGAAAATGATAAAGTGTCTATTATTTTTATTTGTTTTATTATCTTATACCTATTATTTATTTTAAAGTGACCTAATGATAAATTATTAATGTGTTCATCTTAATCAAATTGGAGTATTTACAGTTATAAAAAAATAATCCACAACTTTATATCATCCAAATTCACAGTAGGGTTATAAGTGTAGCCAATATTTCAGGATATGATCCTCATTATCAAGATAGATGGCCCTACTTGTTTTATAAATTTATTATCTTTTCTTATCTCTATCTTACTAGCTTCATTCATTTTTCTTATTTTCCCTTACTGTGGACATTAACCTGTCTGTGGATTAATCAATGATATATGTTATGGGTGAACAAAATTTAAAAAAAGGGGAAGAAGGAGAAGAAGAAGAAACCCAGTGAGTCTCCTGGACATTTCTCACACAAAGAAATATATATGTTTTTACAGTGATTAAAGTATTGATGAACAGCTGACGACTGATTAAATCAGAATCCTAAGACCCTGAGATTCAGAATGTATGTGATATTTAATCTTTTTTAAATCAATAATTGTTTGAGTTACATTAACAAATGCCAATATTTTCAGAAAAAAAAATTAGTCATAACATACTCACAAATGTACGAGTTTCAGAACCATGAAGGGAAATATTATTAAGAACTAATTAAAGATTAGTTCTTGAGAAAAATATTTACTTTTTTATCCAGAAGATTACTTTGTGTATAGGGATTACTGCAAGTTTTGCAGGAAAAGCCTAAATTAAAAAAAAGCAAAGATGTGCATAGAGCGAGTTTAATACCTTGGTATTTTTCTGCTGTCGTATATTTATGAGGTAAATACTTTACACACACATGATCTAAAGATATTAAATGAAACCTTAGAATCTTGTAGTCAGGGACAAATGTTAGAACTCATACACTTGGATTTTACACACACACACACACCCGCATGCACATATGCACACACAGATTATGTGCAAGTGTCTGCATATGTGTAAATATGAATTTGCTAATTTAATATTATGTTTCTAAGTTCCAGAAAGTTTATGATACACATTGTTGAACATGTAAAATATTGTGTTATGTAAATATTTGAAACATGCAAAGAAATAAATTATAATTATGTTGAACATTGAAACCCTAATAATATACTCTTTGTGAACATTTTATTATTATTATTCATAAATTTTGACACTGGATAAATATTTATTTGTATTTGGATAGTCATAAATCAGTAATATGCGGGCATTTGTGTTTTTACTATTTATTATTTTATTTTTGTTATATGCTAAACTGTTCAATCTAAGTACCAAAATCTTCTGTAAAATTGTTTTTTTGTGCGTGTGGAAAAAAAAATCCCTCTCATGTGGCCTGAACGTGTTTGTAAACCTACAGGATCATGAGAAGGGGACTATTTTAGCTTCTCTAGGTTACTTTTATCACACACAACACACTAGTATAATCTGTGAGCTTATCAAATATGGGTCACTAGCATAGAGTTAAGATGAGGGTCTTTTTGGTGGCGGATGTATAAAGAGAAGCATAAAGTGTAAGAATATATATCTTTATTTTCTCTTAGTCAATTATCAAGTCACCATCTGGATAGCAAACTTGGTAAGAGCTCCGTCCAATGGCAGTGACTGAGTTTGCTAAGATTTGGCAGAGGCGGGCTAAGTGAAATGGCCACTGCAGGCGACACAGGCCACTTGTGTCATGTTCACGCGTTGCAGAGCCAGCTGGCTGATTTTCCTAACTTTGCTTCCCGGGGAAAAGGACACGATGCTAGTTTGGAAGTAAATCTTAAAATATTTAATGAAACCAGAGTTAGACAAATTGTGAGGTAGAGAATACAGGCCTCCAAGCTGAGTAAGTCTACCCAAAACCTTGACCCAAACTACAGAGCATTAGAATCTGGCCACAAACTAAGAGAGGAGTCCCGGTGAGACCAATCTCAGCTCACTAACAGCCCCCCCTACCCCCGCTCCCGGTTTTAATACTCAGTCTGGGCACAGGAATAAAATACGGAGCAAAATAATAGACTGAGTTCATGCTCATATGCTTCTTAAATTCTAAATATGGTTGAAGCAAAAATTATAACAACATCTAATGCCAGGTTCAATATATTTAGAAAAATAATTTTAAAAATTATCTTTAAAAAGTCGGGAGGGTGAAGGAACTTAAATGGAAATACATTTCTTCACATCACTAGAAGAAATACCAATACACTGGGATTGATTTTATACATCTGTATATAATATAATGTGTATAGATATTATTGTATGTTGCATATAGTGTGTGTACGTATATATATACACACACATATATACAATATATGCAATATGTAACTAATATATATGCTAATATATAATATATATTAAATTATTCTCTATATATTTACATCTGTTTGTATGTACATATATGTATACATTGCCACCACAAAGAAAAGTAGCCAAACCAATATTCTCACAAACATTAACAAATAAAAATGAAACAAGGTGATGGGGCACCTGGGTGGCTCAGTCAGTTGAGCATCCAACCCTTGATTTTGGCTCAGGTCATGAGCTCACGGTTCATGAGTTCAAGACCTGCATCAGGTCTGTCAGGTAATCTGACAATGCGGAGCCTCCTTAGGACTCTCTCTCTCTCCCCTTCTCTCTCTTCCCCTACCCTGCTTGCTCTGTCTCTCAAAATAAATAAATAATCTTAATTTTTTTTTAAACAATAAAATAAAATTGGGGCGCCTGGGTGGCTCAGTCAGTTGAGTGTCCGGCTTCAGCTCAGGTCATGATCTCACACTCCATGAGTTCGAGCCCCGAGTCGGGCTCTGTGCTGACAGCTCAGAGCCTGGAGCCTGCTTCGATTCTGTGTCCCCGCCTCTCTCTGCCCCTCTCCTGCTCATGCTCTGTCTCTGTCTGCCTCAAAAATAAATAAAAACATTAAAAACAAATTTTTAAGTAAAAATAAATAAAATAAAATATAAACCAAAATGGAATACTTTTAAAAAAGTTAAGTAATCCACAGGAAGACAAGAAAAGTTGTTCCACTGAGATACAGATGAAGCAAATAGAAAATACTAAAATGACAGACTTAAGACCTAACATATCCATAATTACTCCAAATAACATAAATGGTTTAAGTATCCCAATTAAGAGAGATTAGCAGCATGGAAAAAATATAGCATGGTTATATATGACTCATCAACACGCTATCTTAAGGAAACTTGTATCAAATACAGCAATATAGGTTGAAAGTAAAAGTAAGATGATAAACACTATGCAAACAGTAACTTTTAAAAATTTAAACAGGGGCACCTGGGTGGCTCAGTCAGTTGAGCGTCCAACTTTGGCTCAGGTCATGATCTCACAGTTTGTGGGTTCGAGCCCCGCGTCAGGCTCTGTGTTGACAGCTCAGAGCCTAGAGCCTGCTTCAGATTCTGTGTCTCCCTCTCTCTCTCCCCCTCCCCTGCTCTCTCTCTCTCTCTCAAAAGTAAACACATTAAAAAAATTTTTAAAAATTATACAAATGACACATTTGTATAAGATTGAAAGCACATAGACATATACAACAAAAATGAATGCATTTAAAACTGTGAAACAGGGCACCTGGGTGCCTCAGTTAGTGAGTTCGAGCCCCACATCCAGCTCGCTGCTGTCAACACAGAGTCTGCTTCAGATCCTCGGCCCCAGTCTCTCCCTGCCCCTCCCCCTGCTCTCTGTCTCTCAAAAATAAATAAACATTGAAAGAAATTAAAACGGGTGAAGCAAAAAAGTGAATGGATTATATCAATGTCAATTTCCCAGTTGTGATGCTCTATAGTTATGCAAGGGTGTGTGCAACTGTATATAGGTTATATGGCATCATATGCATATTTTTCTTAAAATTGCAAGTGAGTCTACAGTCATCTCAAAATAAAAATTAAGAAATTGTGGGGCGCCTGGGTGGCTCAATTGGTTAAGTGCCTGGCTCTTGATTTCAGCTCAGGTCATGATCTCACAGTTTGTGAGTTCAAGCCCCATATGGGGCTCTGCGCTGACAGAGCAGACCCTGCATGGGATACTCTCTCTCTCCTTCTCTGTCTCCACCTCTCCTATGCTCATGCTCTGTCTCTCTCTCTCTCTCTCTCTCTCTCTCTCTCTCTCTCTGTCTTTCTCTCTCAGAATAAATAAACCTAAAACTAAAAAAGAGTAAAATAGAAAATTAAAAAAAAAAAACTTAAGAAACTGAGGCATTTGCAAAATAAATTAGAAGATATCCCAACACCATCCAATGAGATGACACTTAAGAATATAAGCCTATAATTTTCACAGTCAGTTTCTAAGACAGCTACATCTTATACAAGTTTACTGTTTTCTAGCACACTGAATCTTAGCATAGGCAAATTGTTTTCAGGAATTACTAGGTCTAAAAATGGATCACAATGTATCATATCGCAATGAGCACAGGCATATTTGTATCCCTTCAGAAATATTATTAAAGACTTCCAGTTGAGAATAAAGAATTTACAAAGGAAATATCTGGGCTATAGAAATGTCAGTTAGCTTGGATCTGTGTAACAGAAAAAGTGCCTTTTTTTCTTTTTTCTTTTTTTTTTTTTTTTTTTACATTTTATAATCGGCTTGCATAGTGTTTTGGTACATCACAATTTGGGAACAAGAGGAAAGAGAAATGAAGAGATTAAATCTTAAGACATGAGAAATTAATTGAAAAGAGAGTAAGGTCATCTTTGAAGGTTATTGACCTAACATTCATCATCTGTCGTCACATTTTCCATCGTTCCACGTATGCCTTATGGACAGCTTTCACTCAAGTTCACAGAGCATATAATGACTAGCCATCAATTAAGCATTATGGAGTGGACTTCAGGTCTAATAAGACTCAGTTCATACATTTGAAAGATGCATTTTAGGAAATGTTTGTCATGGAGTGAGCCCTTCTTAAATATACAAGACACAGAAGTCTATTTTTCAGACAGACTAAGATAGTCCACTGGGGGAAAAACATTTATTCAAAGGCTTAAAAAATAAGGAATGTAAAGGACAGATTTTATTCAGTTCCTTTTCTACTTGCTTTCTATACCTCATGTAATTCAACTTGATTTCCTTCAGTTTCTGGTTAAGTGGAAAGTGCCATTTTCATTATTTTAAGTTTCCAGCACAATGAAATATTTTGTTTTTACATGAACTGTATCATAACTGAAAGTTAGGAAGAGTGTCCTATATCACATTTATTGTTCAACAAAACATTGCTTCTTGGGTTAAATTCAATTTAAAGAAAGAGAATTTATTGAACATATAACACATACATAAAAGGCAATAAAGAAAATGGAAAGAAGGCAGGATCTTGAGTTATACAGACTTTAATGCTGAGTTCTCTCTGTTGGTAAGCTACTTTGCCCTACAGAGGCTAAATTTCTTCCTATCTGAGATAAGGATGCTAATGGGTATTATATAGGTCTATTATAAATATAAATTTGATATTAAGGTAACTCTACAAAGCTTTGTAAGAGCCAGGAAATAGTAGGTATAATATTAATAAACAGCTTTTTGCATTTGCACACTACATGCTGAGCAAAGGAAGCGAGACATGCAGCCACTGTGGCATATTGGCACCATACTTTAATATTTAATATTTAAATAGAAAACAAAACAATGCATAATTAAATGCGTTAAAATGAATTTTCTATGAGTAGGCCTGTGCTCCTTGCACAGAAAATTTTCTTAGGTATTTGGGGTTTTTTTTTTTTTTAATTTTATATGAGGTATCATATTTAAACTTCATTTTCCCAACTGTGTTTCTAAAGTGTGTTTTCAATAGAAGGAAATTATCCCATATGGAATCTCAGAGGTTAAGGGACAAATGATGGAAATAGATGAATGTGTGTGAAAATCTAAATGAATATGGACTGAATAAAGCCATAAGATGATGATTTCTTGTCATCTATTATCTATCACCTATCCGTCTATCCACCATATATCCACCACATAATTAAAATAGACTACATTTAGAGCACAGAAGACAGAATGGAAGTAAGAAAATTTAAAGTTTTAATATTCTCAGGTGGTCTTCTATCATTGTTGTAAGAATGGAAATTTGTGGGCCAGTAACTCTTATAAACATAGACACAATAATTCTAAAGATACAATTCAAGTATATTGACCTACAGAATGAATAATATGCCCCAATCAAGTTGGAAAGTTAGGTTTATTTTATTGCAGGAATGCAAAAAAGCACATTTTGTTTAACAATAAAAATCAATACATGTGATGAATATATATGTATATATATATGTGTGTGTGTGTGTATAAAGAGTTATATATATATTATTAATATATATATTAAATTATATATAATATATACAGTTATATAAAATATAACTTAATGAACATATAACATATATAACTTAATGAACAGAATTTAAAAAATAAAATATAATGTATATGTAATTTAAAAAAAAACAGAATTTGTCCAGGCCAAATATTTATAATAAAATAAAATTGCAAATAATATTACTAAATGATACTCTCCTAATAATTGTGGTGTTGAATAAGAAATCAAAATTAAAATTTCAGATAAATTAAGGCAATCTCTCTGATATTTAAACATTTTATTCTGGGGGCTCCTGGGTGACTCTGTACGTTAAGCGTCTGACTTGATCTCAGGATATCATCTTGTGGTTCGTGAGATTAAGCCCCACGTCAGGCTCTGTGCTGACAATGCAGAGCCGGCTTGGGATTCTCTCTCTCCCTCTCTCCTTGCCCCTCCCCCACTTGCTTCTGCTTTCTCTCTCTCCCTCTCTCCTTGCCCCTCCCCCACTTGCTTCTGCTTGCTCTCTCTCTCTCTCTCAAAATAAACTTAAAAAATAAAATAAATAAAATAAAATAAAATAAAATAAAATAAAATAAATAAAATAAAATAAAATAAAATAAAATTTTATTCTGTTCAATCATATTATTTGTTATTGTTTCCATTCTATTTCTTCAAGGTTTCTGTCCTGAAATACATACAGTTCAAAACTTTGGTCTCTGCTTTCTTTACTTAGGGAATAAATCTTTATATACCTTTATCTGATATTTTAATTTAGTTATACTTCCTTTCTGTATTATTGGAATTTTCAAGTTGGTATTCAACCACTTTTGAGTCCCCACATTATCAGTTCAGCTTTTTACCTCCTTAATATTTGAAGATTCTTTTCCCTATAATCATTTGTGTCAACCCGATTTCCTTTCCATCTTGCCTAAGTGCCTGCGTTTCTTCTGGTTTTCTTTCATGTACCACCTTTCTTCCTATTTTAAGGTCTTCTCTTCTATATTTTATCTCGTTTTGTAGAGACTATACCTCCTTGCATTCTATAGAAGAGGTCAAAAAGCTTGTTGAAATTTTTATTTATTTTGAGAGAGAGAGACAGAGACAGAGAGAGAGGGGAAGTGGGGGAGGGGAAGAGAGGGAGAGAAAGAGAATACTAAGCAGGCTCCTCATCGTTAGCTCAGAACCTGATCTGGGGCTAGAACCCACAAACCGTGAGATCATGACCTGAACAGAAATCAAGAGTGAGAGGCTTAACCACCCCAGCCACTCAGGCGCCTCAAAAAATTTTCTGAAATGTTTAAACAATGCACCGGATTATGTTACTTTCATAAATTTTCTTAACTGAGCCAATCGTCTCCTTTTCAGTGCTGTCCAGTGTTGGTCATACCACCCAAATCAGTTTTTATTTCTTTGTACATTAGCAGTAAGAAGGTATTTGTCTGGACTCTTGCTTTGGTTAAGTTACTTTGGCACTTTCCCATGGCTGTGTTCAAATAACGCAGGGTGGTCAAATAGGGTGATCAAATCTCCTTTTGCGCGATAAAGGTGGGAGTTTATCGTCCTCTATTCTTGTGTTTTATGTCTGAGCCAATGCAGTGAATGAGAGGGAGTGATCTTGGGCTGATCAGCATACATGGTCTGTGTACTCATCAGTCAGATGATGGTGTGTGTTCATGGGGATGTCCCACTTGAACTTAATTTGTGTTCTGATTTCTGCAAATCATCTCTTGGCAATAGCAGTGCTGTGAAATTATTAAAATAGAGCATCCACGTGATGAAGAGATTTGCAAAGTATGGGACTTCATTCAGGTGACAAACTGGATAAGTAGAAAATAGAGACTTGGGATTGCTCCGCTCTTTCTTGAGTATATTTGCTGTTTTCGTGACTTTGAAATAATTTTACCAATCTGAGCTGTTTTTGATGTGGTACAAAATGATAATACTAATTTTCATCTGAGATTTGTACAACATATTTGCTCTGACAGGCCATGGCTAGCAACTCACTTTGCAGCAATTTGTAGCATATCTACAATAAATTGAATTATTTTTAAATAGATTGCCTTTGCCTTAATAAAAATGTAGAAAAGCAATAGCCTTTTGTTAATTAGGTTCAAAAGTTGACATTTTCTTTCCTGGAATGGATAATAATGTAAAACATTGCAACACCTTGTCTGCTTTTGCAAACACACACACACACCATAATAGTCAAAGTTTATTCTATTCTATAACTTCATTTGTCTTACACAAAATAAGATGATCACAATATATACTGAGTACCAAATTTTCCGTATGAATAATTATAGATACTTTCTTTTCAAAATATTGGAGTGCTTTGGGGGTTCTTTTTTTAGATTTTTTTAAATGTTTTTATTCAACAGAGAGAGACCGAGTGCTAGCAGGGAGAGGGGCAGAGAGAAAGGGAGACACAGAATCTGAAGCAGGCTCCAGGCTCTGAGTTGGGTTTGAACCCACATACCATGAGCTCGTGACCTGAGCTGAAGTCATACACTTAACCAAATGAGCCACCCAGGCACCCCTGGGAGTTCTTTCTGTATTGATTTGGAAATTACCTGAACACAGGACATAGGAAATAGGTAGACTTTAATCTATAATATGTTACCATCAGAATAGAAGACTGGTTCCCTGTAGTCCACACTGCCACATGAAGAAGAGCAGTAAGGATTCTCCAGTGAATGAACATGGAGACTCATCCAGAACTGGCTGATGAAAAGCTGGATGAGATTGAGAATCTTGTCTTCCTTCCATTATGAGAGGCTGTGCTTCTCACAAGCTATCTCTCCACAACAGCTGTTTCTGACCTTCAAGGTCTCCAGGTGCTGGAATTTCTCCACTAATAATACAACACATGGCCTTGAATTTGACTGGTCTCACAAGGTCACGCTCTGTTCACCAGATAAAACAAGAGAGCAGGAATAGGAGCATTTAGCTTCACCCTGACTCAAACCTGTCTCTTCACGGGATGCTAAGAAATGGCACCAGTGCACCTGCAACTTTCTATTCCTGGGTTCTTGTCTGATACAAAGGATGTTGATGTCATCTCCAAAGAGCCTCCTTAGATCCACAGTCCAAGAACATATATATAGCATCTCTATGCACTTTATATATGTGAGCCTTGAAAACCTAATTTATACATGTATATATGCTTATCTATCTTTATGTACCTATCAATTAATCTATCATCTACCTATTCAAAAAAAGGACTGCCATCATATATATTTTTTTTAATTTTAATGTTTATTTATTTTTGAGAGAGAGAGAGAGAGGGAGAGAAAGAGAGAATGAGCAGGGAGGGGCAGAGAGAGAAAGAGAGAGAGACACAGAATATGAAGAAGGCTCCAGGTTCCAAGCTGTCAGCACACAGCCCAATGGCCCAATGTGGGGCTTGGACTCATGAACAGCAAGATCATGACCTGAGCTGAAGTCAGACGCTTAACCAACTGAGTCACCCAACCGCCCCAGGACTGCCATCACATTGACAGTGAAATATTTGGGGGCATGTTTACAACAATCTTATATTCAATTTTGTGAAAACTTTTAAAGAACTGCTATCATTCTGGCTTTTTATGTTAATTATATTAGCATTATACAAATAATATATTGTTATTATTTTTTATTATAATAACTTTACTAATATCAAGTAATAATTTAAAGTTTATAGCAGAAAAGCTGTGATGCCTTGTGATATGTGTACTCTTATGGATTAAAGAGATTGTACAGGTATCAATGTTATTTAAAATTTTACAAGACTATTAGAAATAGATATACAGATGTAAAAGCATGTAGATATAGATATATAGATATATGTATGTATTTGAGTAACCAAATGTAAGATCACTTGCCTTACAAGGCATCCGATCCATTCAACTTGATTTCTAGTATCAAGAATATTTCTTAATTAGTAACAAAAAAGAAAAGTTTGAAATGCTTACTTATATTTGGTTATTCGCTTTTTTTTTTGGCCTTTTAAGTTTTTATTTTAATTCCAGTTAGTTAACAATGTTATATTATTTTTAGGTGCACAGTACAGTGATTCAGCAATTTCATACATCACCTGGTGGTTATCATCACAAATGTTCCCCTTCACCCCCATTACCTATTTAACTCATCCCTCTACCCCTCCATTCTGGTAGCCATCAGTTGGTTCTCCAAAATTAAGAGTCTATTTCTTGGTTTGTATCTCTGTTTCTCTCTTGTTTTCCAATGTGCTCATTTCTTTTGTTTCTCAAATTCCATATATGAGTGAAATTCTATGGCATTTCTCTTTCTCTGAATGACTGACTTTGCTTAGCATTATATTCTCTAGCTCCATTGATGTTGCAAATGGCAAGATTTCATTCTTTTTATGCCTGAATAATATTCCAATATGTATGTAACATCCCATATATGTATTCCATATATAATTTCTTTGATTTCCTAGTTGACCCATCATTGTTTACTGCATGCTATTTAACCTCCATGTATTTGTGGTCTTTCCAGACATATTCTCATGGTTGACTTCTAGTTTTGTAGAATTATGGTCAGAAATGATGCATTGTATGATTTTGATCTTCTTGAATTTTGTTTAGGCTAGTTTTTTAGTCTAATATATGATATATTCTGGAGAATGTTTCATGTGCACTTGAAAAGCATGTATATTCTGCTGTTTTAAGATGGAATGTTCTGAATGTATCTGTTAAGTCCATCTAGTCCAGAGTGTCATTCAAAGGCATTATTTCCTTGTTGGTTTTTTGTTTGGTTGATCTTTCCACTGGCGTCAACAGAGTGTTAAAGTCCCCTACTATTATTTTGTTATTATTGATTAGTTCCTTTATGTTTATTATTAATTTTTTATGTAGTTGAGATGGGTGCAAAATTTTTACATTTTATCTTCTTGTATCTAAAAATATTGTCCCCTTTCATTATTATATAGTGTCTTTCTTTTTTTCCTGTTACAGTCTTTGTTTTAAAGTCTATTTTGTCTGACATAAGTATCACTACTTTGGCTTTCTTTTGGCATCCACTTGCATGACGTATGTTTCTCCATTCTCTTATTTTCACTCTGCAGGCGCCTTTAGGTCTCAAATGTGTCTCTTGTAGTCACCATTTAGATGGGTCTTGCTTTTTAATCCATTCTGACACCTTATGTCTTTTCTTTTAAGTTTTTGTTTATTATTTATTTTGAAAGACAGAGTGCATGGCAGAGGGGTAGGCATAGAGAAAGAGGGGGACAGAGAATTCCAAGAAGACTCTGTGCTGTCAGAGTAGAGCCCAATGTGGGGCTAGAACTCATGAACCCATGAGATCATAACCTGAGCTGAAATCAAGAGTTGGGCACTCAACCAACTGAGCCACCCAGGCACCCCACCTTATGTCTTTTGATTGGAGGGCTTAGGAACTTAATAATAATTATTGATAGATATTTAATGATTGCCATTCTCTCACTGGTTTTGTGGTTGTTTATGGCGATCTTATCTGATCCTTTCTTGTCCTTCTCTCTTTCCTTTTTTCCTCTCCATGTTTTAGGTATATGTTGTTATATTTTACATCCTTTTATTCTATGTATTCCTTGACTGTTTATTTACAGAAATACTCACTTTTATTTCTTTTGTGTTTCCTGACTTTATATTGCCATTTTGGTCTCTCCTTTCCACTTGAAGTGTCCCCTTTAATATTTCTTGCAGAGCTGACTTAGTAACCATGAACTCCTTTAGTTTTTGTTTATCTGGGAAATTCTCTATCTCTTCTTCTATTCTGAATGTTAGCCTTGCTGGAAAGAGTATTGTTGACTGAATATTTTTCTCACTCAGCACTTCAAATATCATGCCACTCCATTCTGGGAAGTTTTTACTGAAAATTCCTTTCCTAGCCTTATGGCTTTTCTTATGTATATGACTGGGTTCTTTTGTCTTGCTGCTTTAATTTTTTTTTCTTTATTACTATATGTTACCAATTTAATTATAATGTGTCTTAGTGTGGATCTCCTTTCGCTGATTTCTGATGGGGGTTCTTTGTGTGTCCTGGATCTGAAAGTCTGTTTCTTTGTCCAAATTAGGTGAGTTTTCAGCTATCATTTCTTTAAATTACTTTTCTGCCTCCCTTTCTCTCTCTTCTTCTTCTGGGAATCCTATAAGAATGTTATTATGTTTGGTGGAATCATTGAGTTCCCTAAGTCTATTGACATTTTGCATAATTCTTTCTTTTGTTCAGCTTGACTGCTTTTCATTACCTGTCTTCTAGGTCACTTATTCCTTCTGCTGCTTCTTCCAGCCTGCTGCTCATTCCATCAAGTGTGTTTCTCATTTCATTTGTTGAGCCCTTTATCTCTACTATGTCATTCCTTATCTTTGTGTTAAGAGGCTTACTCATGTCTTCCACTTTTATATCAAGTTCGTTGAGTATCCTTTTGATCATTGCTTTAAATTCTGTCAGGTGTGTTACTTATATTTTGCTTAGATCCCTGGCTATGGCCTTGTCTTGTTCTTTCAATTGGGACAAATTTCTCTATCTTCTCATTTTGTTCAAGTCTCTGTGCCTGTTTCTCTGTGTTAGGCAAGTCAGCTATGTTTCCTGTTCTTGAGCATAATGTCTTTCTAGAGAAGTAGTCCTATGGTGCCCTGATGTGCAGTCTTCCTTATTTTCCAGGAACTGGGGCTTCCAGGAGTGCCTCCAGTGTGTGTTTTGTGTCCTCTGCTGTTTTGTCTTAGCTGCTTTATCCTTTAAACCAGTCATCTGCAGAAGCTCTTTGTGTGTTGTGAGCAGTGTTTGGTTCCTAACCAGAATGTGGCATGATTTGACAAGGTGTGCTTGGGTCTGTTTGTGAAGTAAGACCTGTCATCACTGCTGCCAGAACCAATGCTCCAGTTTGAGCAGAGGTTTGGGCTGGTCTTCTGGGGGAGAGGGCCCACCACATTGGGACTGGGCCAAGTGTGGCTGGGAGAAGCAGTTGCAACAGAGCATAGAGGGGATGGGGCTTGGTAAAAGCAAATCAGGTAGCAAGTGTAGTCACAGTGCTGGTTCCCACAGGTGGCTTTGTGCATGTGCTGAGGGACAGGAGAGGGAAATGGTGCTAGCCAGCCAGTTCGTTTGTTCCTGGAGGGGTAACTTTGTGAAAGCTATCTCTCAGGGACATGCCCTGAGATGAGTGAATAACCTTCCCACTCTGTTCCCCAGACATTCTTCAGATTAATGTTTCCATGTTGTAAATCTGCAGGTTGTTTGACTGTCTTTGCATCAAGGAAAGTGCAATCCCATACAGGCTCTACCTAAGCCATGCCCATTGACCTTTAAGTCTTTAGGCTTTTAAGCCGTGCTGGTTGCAAGAACTCACAAAATTTGGTCCTTCTTGCTTTCTAAGCCAATTGCTATGGAGATTTGTTTTCCCTATTCATGCTTCCCTGTGTGCTAGTCTGTCTCTCACCCTTCTCTGTGACTGTGGCCCCCTCCCTACCACAGTGGTCACTATTTCTGTATCTCACACACTGCATTTTTGCACTTCCTACCTTCTTTGATGTGGCCTTTTCTCTTTTAGTTATGGAATTTTTTTCATCAGTCTTTTGGCCAATTTTGGGGTTATTTATGATGATTTGATAGTTAGCTAGTTGTATTCATGGGACAAAGTGAGCCTAGGGTCATTCTATTCCACTGCCATCTTCCTAGATGTATATTTGGTTATTAGTTATAAGCTTACGTCCAATGTGTTCAGAAATCATCCTGAAATAAGTACTTATCTGTATAATTACATTTATTTAGACCTACACTGATAGATAAGTGTATTGGTTTTGTTAACCTAGCTGTTAAATCTCACTGTTCAATCATGCTAATCTTCTAGATCCTTATTGATTTTTTTTCTGTTAACTCTATCAGTGACTCAGAGAGCTGAATTCAAAATTTCCTGTAGGATTATTATTTGTTTATTTTTCCTTTTAGTTTCTCAACTTTTTTCTTAGTACAATTTAAAATATTTCATTAACATATATCAAACATACAAAAAAGTACATTGATCAAACATGTTTAGCGAACCCAGCAAACCTCAAAAATAAACCCATTCATTTGTCCATAAGCCATAGATGGAAATAGAACCTTACTAAAAATTAATACTTCTCCTGCTTCTTCCCAAGTACAAATCACCCAAAGGCAATTTATTTATCCTAGAAGAATATTTTTCTTTCTTTTCAAAATTGATTAAATGAAATAGAATATCGATGTTTTCAGGCTATGTCTTCTTCTGTTCATTTATTTCTTTTTAAAGTTTATTTATTTTGGGGCGCCTGGGTGGCTTAGTCGGCTAAGTGTCCGACTTCAGCTCGGGTCACGATCTCACGGTCCATGAGTTCGAGCCCCGCGTCGGGCTCTGGGCTGATGGCTTGGAGCCTGGAGCCTGCTTCCGATTCTGTGTCTCCCTCTCTCTCTGCCCCTCCCCCGTTCATGCTCTGTCTCTCTCTGTCTCAAAAATAAATAAAACCTTAAAAAAAATTAAAAAAAAATAAAGTTTATTTATTTATTTTTGAGAGAGAATGAGTGGGGGAGGGACAGAGAGAGTCGGGGGGAAAGATCTGAAGCAGGCTCTGTGCTGACAGCAGAAAACTCAACGCGGCACTTGAACCAACAAACTGTGAGACCATGACCTGAACCGAAGTTGGACGGTTAACCAACTGAGTCACCCAGGCATGCCTGTGTATTTATTTCTATTGAGGTTATTTTACATATATTATTTATCTGTTCTACTGCGAATGGTCTTTTTAAATTAAATATGGTTGCATATACTTTTAAAGTTAATGTACTTTTTGAGCCGCTTTAGATTTAAAGAATATTTGAGCAGAAGGTACAAAGAATTTCCAAAAAACCACTACATGCTTTCCAGTTTCCCTTATTAATATAAAATATACAATAAATATTATATATATTATATAGTTATTTATAATTATTTGTTTATTTATAATAAATATATTCATTTATTTATATTTATATATGTATATATTACAATTGATTAACCAATATTAACGCATTGTTATTAATGTAGATAGTTTATATTAGAATTCAGTCTTTGTGTTATATATTCTATGGGTTTTGACAAAGACAAACATGATACCATATATCACCATCACAGTATTTTTTTTTATTAAATAAAACTTTTTAATGTTTATTTATCTTTACGAAGAGAGAGAGAGAGAGAGGGAGAGAATGAGTGGGGGGCGGGGTGCAGAGAGAAAGGAAGATCCAGAATCCAAAGCAGGGTCCAGGCTCTGAGCTGTCCGCACAGAGCCCGACACGGGGCTCGAACGCACAAACGGTGAGATCATGACCTGAGCCAAAGTTGGACACTTAACCAACAGAGCTACCCAGGTGCCCCTCCATCATCACAGTACTATATGCAATAGCTTCTCTGACTTAAAATCACCTGATGTTTCACCTATTCATTGCTCTCTACCTACCCCCAACTACTGATCATTATACTGTCGCCATAGTTTTGCCTCTGATAATGTTGTATATTTGGAATCATCGGGTTTGCAGCTTTTTCAGATTGGCTTCTTACGCTTATCAATGGGCATTTAGAGTTCCTCCATGTATTTTATGGCTTGATGGTTTATTTATTTATTTATTTTTTATCACTGAATAATGTCTCCTTATCTGTATGTGCCACAGTACATTCACCTATTGAAGGAGGCCTTGATTATTTCCCAGTTTTGTACATTTTGAATAAAGCTGCTACAAACATTCACGTATGGGTTTGTTGTGGCCAAAGTTTTATACTCATTTGAATAAATACCTGGGAACACAATTGCTGAATGGTGTAGTGGGACTATGTTCATCTTCATAAGAAGCTGCCAAACTGTCTTTTGAAGTGTCTATGTCAGTTTTGCATTCTAACCGGCAGTGGACTGGACTCCAGCACAGAGGGGCTCTCATCCCTGTTCCTCCAAATCCTCACCAGCCATTTTAATAGACATGTAGTGATATTGCATTATGGCTTTAATTTGCAATTTCTTAATGACATGGGGTGTTGAACACCTTTTCATATGCGTATTTGCCATTGGTATATCTTCTTGATGAGGTGGTACCTCTTTCACCCATTTTTAAATTGTGTTATCTTCTTATCATTGAGTTTTAACAGTTCTGTGTATATTTAGGATACCTATCTGATATGTGCTTTGCAAATATTTTTTTCCCACTCAGTGGCTTATCTTCTAAATGTATTACTAATGTCTTTTGTGGAGCAGAAAAGCATACTTCTGATATCCCTGACTCATGGAGAGATAGTATCTTTCTTTCTTTCTTTTTGCATTTTGAGAACTCTTTTGTTCTTGGACTAATAGAATATGGAAATGTGAAGCTGGAACAGTTTTTTTTTTTCCAATCCCAGGTGTTAAAAGACACATAGAATTCTCTTCCTATCTTTTCAGACACTCTCTCTCAGTGCCCTGAATTGCCATAGAAGGCATCTGATTATATTGTCATGTAACCACTGTGATATAGAGGTCACATGTAGGTGCACAGGTTAACAGTCCAGCTGATACACACTTCGGATGTGCCCACTAATGGGCATGCAGTGAAACCATGTTAAACTCTCTAGAATGACCCTTCCACCAACTAAATACTGTACAGTGACCTCAGTTGACAGCACTTGGAGAAGAATTGCTTAGATGATCCTATTCCAAATACCTTACCAACAAAATATTGTGGTTAAATAAAGATGTGGCCTTAACACATTCAGTTTTATAGTGGTTTCTTATGGAGGAATAGGTAAGAAGAAAAATGGAAATCTGGATCATTTCCAGTTAGGGGTTAACTTGTATGTAGCGTGTGTGTGTGTGTGTGTGTGTGTGCATGCGTGTCTATCACACACAGTCATTCTGTTTGTGTATAGACTGTCAAATATTTATCCCAAGTGTTTTTTTTTACCATTTTATTTTCCATATATAAAATATACAATTGATCCACATCTTTGCCAAGACTTAGTATTAATTCTAGCCTTTTTTTTTTATATCACCAGTATAGGCAATAAGAAATAATATAGAGGTTTTAATTTCCGTTCCCTTATGTCTCATCAGATTGAACATTTTCCACTAGGCAGTTGGATATGTACTTTTGTGAAGTATTTATGAAAACTTGTCATTTTTTTCAGATATCAGTGAAGTCTTTTGCCTGAAATGATGCATAGTAACCTAGGGAAACCATTTTGCTCAGAAAATAATCAAATACGGATACTTGTTTTGAACTTCTGTTTGAAGCCGTCAGAAAGTTGACATGGCAGAGAGGAATTAAATGTCCCAAATTAGAAAAAAAAAATTAAAAAAAAAGGAATTCCAGAGAAAGAGATCAGAATCTAGAACTAAATTTTGCTCGAATTTATTTCCTATATTCTGTCTGACATGGCCGGCAACCTGAGAAGAACTTTAAATGTAATTATAAATTGAGAAGGACGTGGACAGACAGGACTGGATCACAAGGCTTGCCAAGGAGGAGGACACATTAGTAATTACTTCAAGCTTTACACTTTACCGAATTAGCTGGTCTATAAATAAGAGGAAGCAGTAAATAGGGCAGCTTTTGCAGGGGCTTAAGAATTAGCTTTAAATATCTCATTCTTGGATTACTTGTAGAAAAATGGTGATTGTCAGTCTTAGCTGCCTGTAAAAAGCAAATATAAATCCAATCAGGAGGAAGTTAGCATCAATCTAGGTCTCGAATTGAACCTGAAATTATTCATGATAAATATGCGGCCTTCCAGTGGAAAATATCCAGCCAAAGGAGAAGATACCAGAACATAAGTAAAAACAAATAAAAGTGAGGGGCTCCTGGGTTGCCCAGTTGAGCATCCAACTCGATTTCAGCTCAGGTCATGATCTCAAGATTTGTGAGAATGAGCCCCCTGTGGGCTCTGTGCTGACAGTGTGGAGCCTGCTTAGGATTCTCTCTCTCTCTCTCTCTCTCTCTCTCTTTCTTTCTCTCTCTCTCTTTCTTTCTCTCTTAAAATAAATAAGCATTTTTTTAAAAAAGAAACATATGAAAATGGCAGATACCATAAACACATAGGATCCAAAAAGCAAATTTATTAAAACTGAATTTCAAATAATTTATATTATACTAGAAGACAAGACTGAGAATTTCAGCAAAAATTTAAATGTTATAAATTTTGAAAAAGAGAAATTTTCTGGATCTGAGAAGCACAATGATGAAAATTTAGACAAGAGGTCATGCATTTGAGAGTGTATTAGAAAAAGAAGTGTGACACGTAAAGTAAGTCAGAAAACATGTTCAGACAAATGCAAAGAATATTAAAGAAAGGACAACTGGGAAAATTTTGTGATAGAAGTAAAGATATGCATGCATTTCACTGATGATGAGTGATATTGAACTTTTCAGGTGCCCATTAGTCATCTGTGTGTCTTCTTTGAAAAAAAAAATGTTTGCTCATGTCTTCTGCCTATTTTTAATTAGAGCATTTTTTTCTGTTTTTGGTGTTGAGCTGTATAAGTTCTTTATATATTTCTGATATTAACCATCTATCAAATCTAATATTTGCAAATGTCTCCTCTGATTCAGTAAGTTGCTTTTTGTCTTGTTGATGGTTTTCTGGATTGTGCAAGTGTTTTATTTTTATGTGGTCCCAATAGTTTCTTTTTCTTTTTTATTCCCTTGCCTTGAAAGATATATCTAGAAAGATGTTACTACTGCTAATGTCAAATAAATTACTGTTAACATACGTTCTTTTCAAGAAAGGTTATGGTTCCAGGTCTCACATTTAGGTCTTTAATATAGTTTCAATTTATTTTTGTGTACAGTATTTAAAAATGGTCCATTTTCATTCTTTTGAATGTATCTGTCCAGTTTTCTCTTTGGTCTATGTCCCTATCTTGGTGCCAGTGCCATAGTATTTTGATTACTACAGCATTAGTATCATATCTTGAGATCTGGAATTATGATATCTTCAGCTTGGTTCTTTCTCAAAATTGCTTTGGTTCTTTGGGGTCCTTTGTGCTTTCATACAAATTGAGTATTATTTGTTCTAGTTCTGTGAAAAATGTGATTGGTATTTTGATAGGGATTGCATTAATTTGAAGATTGTTTGGGGTAGTGTGGACATTTTAATAATATCAATTCTTCAATCCATAAGCATGAGATATTGTCCCATTTGTTTATGTCATTGCAATTTCTTTCCTGAATGTTTTATAGTTTTGGGAATACAGGAATTTCACCTCCTTGGCTAAGTATACTCTTAAGTATTTTGGGGGGAGGGTGTATTCATAAGTGTAATTGTTTTCTTAATTTGTGTTTCAGATACTTTCTTATTAGTGTGTAGAAATGCAATGTATTTCTGAGAAATGCAAATTAAAACCACAAGGAGATATCATGTTCCTCACTTCAGAATGACTAGAATCAAAAAGATAAGAAATTTGTTTTTCGGGTGTGGAGTTTGGTGAGCTCTTTATAGATTTTGGATACTAGCCCTTTGTCCGATATGTCATTTGCAAATATCTTTTCCCATTCCGTTGGTTGCCTTTTAGTTTTGTTGTGGTTTATATACACAATGGAATACTACGTGGCAATGAGAAAGAATGAAATATGGCCCTTTGTAGCAACGTGGATGGAACTGGAGAGTGTGATGCTAAGTGAAATAAGCCATACAGAGAAAGACAGATACCATATGGTTTCACTCTTATGTGGATCCTGAGAAACTTAACAGAAACCCATGGGGGAGGGGAAGGAATAAAAAAAGGTTAGAGTGGGAGAGAGCCAAAGCATAAGAGACTGTTAAAAACTGAGAACAAACTGAGGGTTGATGGGGGGTGGGAGGGAGGGGAGGATGGGTGATGGGTATTGAGGAGGGCACCTTTTGGGATGAGCACAGGGTGTTTTATGGAAACCAATTTGAGAATAAACTTCATATATTGGAAAAATAAATAAATAAATAAATAAATATTAAAAAAAATAAGAAATAACAAATGTAGGTGAGGGTGTGGAGAAAAAGAAACCTTTGTGCACTATTGGTGGGAGTGCAAATTGGCCCAATCACTATGAAAAGCAGTATGGAGGTTCCTCAAAAAATCAAAAATACAAATACTATAACCCAATACTTCCACTACTGGATATTTACTCAAAGAAAATAAAAACAGTATTTCAAAAAGATACATGCACCCTTATGTTTACTGCAGCATTATTTACAATAATCAATATATGGATGCAACCCAAGCATCCACAGCTAGATGAATGGATTAAAACGTGATTATACACACACACACACACACACATATATATATATATATATATATATATATATTGCTCAGTCATTAAAAAGAATAAAATCTTGCCATTTGTGACATGGAAGGACTCATAGGGTATAATGCTAAGTGAAATAAGCCAGACTACGAAAGAAAAGTACCATATGATTTCACTTATATGTGAAATCTAACAAAACAAATGAATAAAAGAACAAACAAAAAGCAGAATAAGATCTATAAGGACAGGGAATAAACTGATGGTTGCCAGAGGGAAGGGGAGTGGAGGCAAAATGGGTGAAAGGGAGTGGGGAATCCAGTTTTTTATTTATTAAATGAATATATCATGGGGATAAAAGTTACTACATGGGGACTATAGTCAATAATGTGGTACTGTGTAGTGACAGATGGTAACGACACTTGTGATGAGTGTAGCATAACATAAAAACTTGTTGAATCACCATGTTGTACCCTGAAACTAATGTAACACACATGGCAACTGTAGTCAAGAAATTAAAATAAATAAATAAAAAGAAAACTAAAGAGTGAAAATAGAGGAAAGAGCATGAAAACATCGGATATAGTCAGCACTCCAATGCGTTAGCACCCCAGGAGAGGAAAGAGAACTGAGCAGAACAACATCTCAAATGGAAATGGTAGACATTTTACCAAAAATGACCAATGATATCAAATCACAGTTTCAGGAAGTGCTACAAATAAGAGAAAAGTAAATACACATATAAAACACCAGAAACATAATAAAACTTCTGAAATTTTCTGAAAAGTAAATGTATAAAGAACAGTTGGAGGTAAAAAAAAAAAAGCTGACTCTAAAAGAGAGAGAGTTAAACTTTGTCACTTCGTCAGTTTAAAATTAGACAGTGAAAGCCAACAAAGGATGTACCAATACTTTTAAAGTTCTGAAATAACATAAATGCCTTATTCTTGATATCCATCAAATATCCATCAAAAAAAAAAGACAAAATAAAGAATTTGTCACCAACAGAACCACAGTAATGAAAATACTAAATTTTATTTTTTTAAGCAAAGAGTAATGATCTCTGATGCAAGTGGTTAGTTATAAAGAGGATTTCTTAAAGGAATAAATACGGGAGAAATTTAATTGTATAATTGATTGTATAGCATAATACAATTTCATGAAATATTAAAATGTATATTGTATTATAAACTTTTGAGCAATTTAAAATGTATCTAATACACAAAGCAATAGCGTATAGTTTGAGAGTGGGATAAATTGGTTTTAAAATATTGCAAAGCAGTTGTACTTTTTGCGAATAAACCAAAGTACCAATTTATATTATATATGGAAGAGTCAAGAATGCACACTGTAATTCTATTAACTGATTAAAATATTCTGATACTGGATTTCTTTTGAAAGAACACCTTAAAGATTTTAGAGTTTACATGTAAGTTACACCTGTTGAAAGTAAATAGTGAAAAAACATGCAACACAAATGTGAACTTAAATAAATATAACTTTCGATTCATCTATATTAACATAAAAATATTAGACACAGTTAAGTCTCAGCCATTTCCCATATGATGGAGGCAAATGTGCGATTTGCACTATATTATGTTGTTTAGCTGATTACATAGCAGAAGAGTTCATATGGTATATTGACAGGATGAGGAAACAGGCAGATGGATAGATGATAGATAATAGATAGATGATAGGTAGATAATAGATGATACATAGATAGATGATAGACAATAGATGATTGAGAGATGATAGATAGATAGTTGATAGATAGATGATAAATAGAATATTACTCATCCATTAAAAAGGGTATAGTAATAGTATTGGATTTATTCTTCCACAGGAAAAAATAGAAAACTGGTCAAAATATATAAGACACATATTTTGAAACATTAGGTATCAGATACCATAGGACTGCAGTCCCTGAGAGAGGAATAATAGCCAAAATGAGTCCCACTTTCTCCCCAGGCTTCCGTATGGGAGCAATATTGGAACCCACACGTAGGGAGAAGAATCCCAGAGAGGGCAGGATCACCTGAGTTGAGAAAACAATCAAAATTCAAAGCTGAAGAAAATGTAATATGTAGGAAAGCGACAAAGACAGAAGGAAGCCAGAGATCATCATTATGATTCCTTTATAACTCTTGCTAAATCCTAAGCCAGACTTACACAAGATGAAATTCCAAGAAGCTCAGCAAAGAACAGCCTCCAGGGATCTGGAAACTGGATGATTCCTAGACCTCACACTGCAGGATGGCATAATAGCTTTGACTAGACAAAGTGGAGAATCCTCACTCATCATCCAGGATGTCTTAGCAGGTACTATGAAAGGAAGGGTCATGGCCTATTAATAGTGCTAAACTAGCTCTGGGTTAAAGACTGCTCTAAATTGACCTCACTGAATTTAAAGAATAGTGTCAGACACACACACACACACACACACACACACACACACACACCACACAATTCTCAAGTTAATAAACTGCTTGTTGCAAGAAAAGACAAATACTGTTCAAAGGAAGGCAATAAAATCTAAGTACTCAATAAGGTAATATCCATTAAATGTAATAATACAATAAATGTAATATCTATTATATGATTAAAAAATAACCTAAAATGCCAAGAAGCAGAGAAATAAAACCCATACACAGGAGAAAGTTAGTGACCCATAAAATGACAGAGAAATAATTTGCAAGATGTTAAAAGTATTATACATATATGAGAAGATCATGTGGTTCTTATTCTTTCTTTTATTAATGTGACATATCACATTGATTGATTTGTGGATATTGAACCAGCCCTGCAGCCCAGGAAAAATCCCACTTGATCATGGTGAATAATTCATTTAATGTATTGTTGCATCAGGTTTGTTAGTATCTTGTTGAGAAATTTTACATCCATGTTCATCAGGGAAATTGGTCTGTAGTTCTCTTTTTTAGTGGGGTCTTTGGTTTTGGAATCAAGGTAATGTTGGCCTTGTAGAATGAGTTTGGAAATGTTCCCTCCATTTCTAATTTTTGGAACATTGTCAAAAGAAGAGGTGTTAACTCTTCTTTAAATGTTTGGAAAAATTCCCCTGGAAAGCCATCCAGTCCTGGACTCTTGTTTGTTGGGAGATTTTCGACTACTGATTCAATTTCTTTACTGGTTATGGGTCTGTTAAAACTTTCTCTTTCTTCCTGTTTCAGTTTTTGTATTTTATATGTTTCTAGAAATTATTCCATTTCTTCCAGATTGACCAACTTGTTGGCATATAACCACATGATCCTCTCAATAGATGCTGTAAAAGCATTTGACAAAATACAGCATCCTTTGTTGATTAAAAACCCTCAAGAAAGTGGGGATAGAAGCATCATACCTCAAGATAATAAAGGCCATATACCAAAAACCTACCACTAATATCATCCTCAATGGGGAAGAACTGAGAGCTTTCCCCCTAAGGTCAGGAACATGATAAGAATGTCCACTCTCACTCTCACCACTGTTATTCAACATAGTCTTGGAAGTCCTAGCCTCAGCAATCAGACAACACAAAGAAATAAAAGGCATCCAAATTGACAAGGGGGAAGTCAAACTTTCACTCTTCAGATGATATGATACTCTATGTGGAAAACCCAAAAGACTCTACAAAAGAACTGCTAGAACTGATATATGAATTCAGCAAAGTCGCAGGATATAAAATCAATGTACAGAAATTGATGGTATTTCTATACACCAATAATGAATCAGCAGAAAGAGAAATCAAGGAATCGATCCCATTTACAATTGCACCAAAACCCATAAAATACCTAGGTATAAACCTAACCAAAGAGGTGAAAAACCTATACATTGAAAACTAGAGAAAGCTTATGAAAGAAATTAAAGAAGACCCCCCCCCTCAAAATGGAAATATAATCTGTGCTCATGGATTGGAAGAATAAATATTGTTAGAATGTTGATACTACCCAAAGCAATCTGCATATTCATATTCAATGCAATTCCTATGAAAATTACATCAGCATTCTTCACAGAGCTAGAACAAGAAATCCTACAATTTGTATGGAACCAGAAAAGACCCTGAATAGCCAAAGCAATCCGGAAGAAGAAAACCAAAACTGGAGGCATCACAATTCCAGACTTCAAGCTGTATTATCAATCATCAAGACAGTGTGATAGTGGCACAAGTATGATAGATCAATGGAACAGAATAGAGAACCCAGAAATGGACCCACAAACATATGGCCAACTAATCTTTGACAAAGCGGGAAAGAATATTCAATGGAATAAAGACAGTCTCTTCAGCAAGTGGTGCTGGGAAAACTGGACAGCAACATGCAGAAGAATAAACCTGAACGACTTTCTTACACCATACATAAAAATAAACTCAAAATGGATGACAGACCTAAACGTAAGACAGGAAGACATTAAATCCTAGAGGAGAAAACAGGCAACGACCTGTTTGACCTCAGCCACAGCAACTTCTTACTTGACATATCTCCAGAGGCAAGGGAAACAAAAGTGACAATGAACTATGGGGACCTCATCAAGATAAAAAGCTTCTGCACAGTGAAGGAAACAGCAAAACTAAAAGATACCTGATGGAATATGAGAAGATATTTGCAAATGACATATCATTAAAGGGTTAGTATCCAAAATCTATGAAGAACTTATCAAACTCAACATCCAAAAAACATATAACCCAGTGAAGAAATGGACAAAAGACATGAATAGACACATTTCTAAAGAAGACATCCAGATGGCTCATAGACACATGAAAAAATGTTCAACATCACTCATCATCTGGGAAATGTAGATCAAGACCACAATGAGATACCACCTCACACCTGTCAGAATGGCTAAAATTAACAAGTCAGGCAACAACAGATGTTGTTGAGGATGAGGAGAAAGAGGAACCCTTTTGCACTGTGAAAACCTATTAACTTGATAACCAGTGAAAATATCCTTCAAAAATTAAATCCAATGAGAGAATGAAAGTACAAGTCAACGAAGGTAAAACATTTGCAAAACTGTTATCTGATAAAGAACTCTTATCCAAAATAAGCAAAGAACTTTTGGGATGTCCGGGTGGCTCAGGCAGTGGAGCATGTGGCTCTTGATTTCAGCTCAGGTCACGATCTTGCAGTTCATGGGATCAAGCCCCACACTATTTGCGTGGACCCTGCTTGGGATTCTCTCTCTCCTCTCTCTCCACAATAAGAAAACAAACAACCCGATTGAAAAACAGGCTGAAATATCTGAAGAGACATCTCACCAAAGAAGATATATAACTATCTTCTTGATAAGTATATGAAAAGATGCTTAACATCCTATGTCATCAGAGAATTGCAAATTAAAAAAAGGAAAAAAGCAAGATACCACCACACACCTACTAAAATGGCTAAAATCCAAAACATTGGCAATACCAAATGCTGAAAAGGATGCAGATAAAGAGTAACTCCTTATGGGAATGGAAAATGCACCGCCATTTTGGAAGACGATTTGGCACTTAACTTACAAATGTGAAACATAGTCTTATCGTACAAGCCACAAATCCTGTGCCTAGAAATTTAGGGGTATGATGAAATGAGATGAACACTTGTGTCCGCACAAAAACCTTTACACAGATATTATGGCAAAGTATACAAAGGTCTGGAAGAGGCAAAACTATGGAGATGGTCAAAACATCAGTCTTTGTGAGAGATTTGGAGAGGAAGTAGAAGAGGGATCACAGGACAATAAAACTGTCCTGCATAATACTATAATGATGGATACAGGACATGATGCATCTGTCAAAATTCACAGAACTGGAAAAACAAAGATTGATCCTTAATGTACGTTATCGGCCTTGTATAATAACATGGTATCCATATTTGTTCATTATTTAAACAAATGCACCACACGGGCAAGGTGTTAATATCAGGGAGGATGGATGTCTTTCCATGTGACTGTTGTCCATATACATGTTTTATTTGGAGAAATGTCTGCTCATGTCTTTTGCCTATTTAAAAAAAACTGTTTATTTACTTTGAGAGAGAGAGAGAGAGAGAGACTGTGCACAAGTTGGGGGGAGCAGAGAAAGAGGGAACGAGAGAATCTGAACCAGGTTCTACATTCAGCACAGGGCCTGATGCGGGGCTGGATCTCACAACTGTGAGGTCATGACCTGAGCCAAAATCAAGAGTCGGGTGCTTAACTGACTGAGCCCCCAGGCTCCCCTCTTTTGCCCATTTTTTATTGCATTATTTGTTTTTTTGATGTTGAGTTGTATAAATTCTTTATATATTTTGAGTATTAACCCTTCATTGGATATGTCATTTGCAAATATCTTCTCTCATTCAGTACTTGTTTTTTTTTTTTATTTTGTTGATTGTTTCCTTTGCTATACAGAAGATTTTTATTTTTTTTAATTTAACATTTATTTATTTTTGAGAGACACAGCATGAGTGGGGTAGGGGCAGAGAGAGAGGGAGACAGAATCCGAAGCAGGTTTCAGTCTCTGACCTGTCAGCACAGAGCCTGATGGCATGGCTTGAACCCACGAACCTCGAGACCATGACCTGAGCTGAAGTCAGATACTTAACCGACTGGGCCACCCAGGTGCCCCTGAAAGCTTTGTATTTTGACATCATCCCAATAGTTTAGTTTTGTTTGGTTTCCTTTGCCTCAGGAGACCTATCTAGAAAAATGTTCTTATGGCCAGTGTCAGAAAAATTACTACCTGTGCTTTCTTCTAGGATTTTTATGGTTTCAGGGGCCACATTTAGGTCCTTAATCACTCATCATCAGGGAAATGCAAATCAAAACCACAGTGAGAATCACCTCGCAACTGTCAGAATGGTTGAAATAAAAAAAACACAAGAAGAAAAAACAAGTATTGGTGAGGCCAAGCAGAAAAGGGAACCCTCGTGGCCTGTTAGTAGGAATGCAAACTGGGGCAGCCACTGTGAAAATGGTATGAAAATTCCTCAAAAAATTAAAAATAAAACTACCCTTTGATCCAGCAATCACAGTACTAGGTATTTACCCAAAGATCAAGAAAACACTAATGCGAAAGAACATAAGCATTGCTATGTTTACAACCCTAGCCAAATTATGGAAGCAGCCCAAGTATCCGTCAATTGATGAAGAGATAAACAAGAAGTGGTACGTACACACACACACACACACACACACACACACACACACAATGGGATATTATTCAGGCCTGAAAAGAATGAAATCTTGCCATTTGTAGCAACATGGATGGAGCTAGAGAAATTTTAAGTGAAATAAGCCAACTTACAGACAGACACATACCATATGATTTCACACAGAGCCAAAACCTAGTCGGACGGATGCTTAACCAACTGAGCCACCTAGGCGCCCCTATTTTTTTAATTTTTATTTTTCAATGTTAATTCTAGTGTAGTTGACATGCAATGTTATATTAATTTCAGGTAACAATAGAGCCCTTGATGCTTTAGGAAGCAACCATTTCACGTATATACAAGGCATTATTTCTGTTCTAGAAACAGAGGTAAGCAAGACACAAAGTCCCTGTTCTCAAGCAGTTTACATTTTAGTAAGGAGGCAAAGAATCAGCATAAATATTAGTAAATAAATGTCAGATACAACAAATCTATAAAGAAATTAGTATGTTGTCTCAAAAAAAAGTGTTCTTAACCATAGAAAACCAACCCTTATCCGGGTGATAGACTGTATGATAATAAAACATAATATTCATAAAATATAGTTGATCACATCAATAACAGTAGTGAGAATTGCATTTAAAAATTAGTACAATGATGGTTTTGCCATAGATAAAGACAAATTATTCAGCCTATGTTTAAGGAGCACAATCGTATGTAAAGCAAAGGGCACTTTGTCTCTGGAATGTAAGTTTGGTCAGGAGTATTCAATTATAGCTGAAATAAAGATGAATAAAGGCTACAAAAAGCGACTAGTGGAGACAACCAACCCCTGTATTTTAGAACCTAAACTTTGTGGAAGCATTATGGATTGCTTCGACCAACTCATTACCACTTTAAATTTCTCTCAGTTTGGAGAGTTGAGTTTTTCGTGTTTTGTTTTGTTTTGTTTTGTGTTGTTTCCTTAAAACAGAAAAATAATCCAGATTATCTGAGACCTGTCAGACAGGGTTGGCCATACAGCATTCTCTGGGAAGAACTAGTCTAAGCATAAAGCCAATGTTTTCAACTCTTCTGTGCCCCAAAGACACAATGGTCTACACTCCAAGTTACTTAAGGAACAGAACATAACCCAAAGTCTTCATTTGGAATTTCAGGGGGAAAAAAAAAAGACCAGTCAACTGGATGAGTAATCCTCTGAGGACACCAAACATTCACCACTAACAGAGAGCTTGACAGAGATCCATTTGTCTGATGGTATCCATAAAGTTGGGGTGCTTGGGCTCTACTGCTATTATGTCTGAATAGAGGAACATAAAGGACTCTCAGCTGGTGACACGGGGAGGAAAAACCATTTCCTCAGATATGAAACTATGAACACACCTGCCAGTTATATGGGGCGGGGGGGGGGGGGAGCGATAATCAGTTTGAATGAATTCAAAATAATGCACTAACAAAATACACGGAGAAAAACACAAGTTGAAAATAATTAACCAGAAGAAGACAACTGTAGATTTTTTAAACGCTGATAAGATTTTAATTTGCTCCAAGTTGAAAATAACTACATTGCTGGTGGTTTAAGGCACATAATGAGCAATTAGATCACACATGATAGATTCAGCAGTGAAATATTATCCGTTAACAGCTGGAACTCATAAAAGCATAGCACAGTGTGAACATGAAGTTTGTTAGAATAAACCATCTGCTGAAAAATACTATTCTGCAAATTAAAAATAAAGTTAAAACATTATTTGCCTTATTTAATAGATTTGTGAAAAAATGATGAGCTATTGAAAAAGTAGGTACTACGTTAATTAATTCCCTGTATTAGACAGTTGGCTATGGTATGCAGTAGGGTGCTGCATACAAATATTGCTAAATTTCCCATACATATATATTGCGCATTTAGCATAAATTCTTTGAAGATAAATTTCATAGTTAAAGTAGTAAATGTATATTCAAAGTTTTTACTACATATTGCGAATATAGCTTTATTAAGGTTTCAACAATTTACATTCTAAACAATAGTATTAGTCACATTTATTTGTTTTCTCTCTATACCTGCAGTGCCTATTTTGTGACCTTTAACCTTCACTGTTTTTACAGGAGGGAACACACAGGTTTAATTTCCACTTGTATGGTTTCAAGTGTAGAACACCTTCCTAGATTTGTGTGGCCAGGTTGCATTGTGTTTATAAGTGGGTGTGCATGAACGTGGATGTGAATTTGCCTAGATGGCCTTCACCTACTTGAGACCACACATTCTCACTTAATGATTACTAAAGTAAGAATATTAACTACTCATATTGCAAAATGTATGTTATGCAATAGTTATCCATGCTATTCTACGCTTTATACTTACTTTAATTTTGCCACTACAATGCATATTCGTAAAAAAACAGAATTACGTCTCTTAATCTTTTTATTTTGGTGTCTGAAATTTTGTTAATAAAATCCTATAGGGGCGCCTGGGTGGCGCAGTCGGTTACGCGTCCGACTTCAGCCAGGTCACGATCTCGCGGTCCGTGAGTTCGAGCCCCGCGTCGGGCTCTGGGCTGATGGCTCAGAGCCTGGAGCCTGTTTCCGATTCTGTGTCTCCCTCTCTCTCTGCCCCTCCCCCGTTCATGCTCTGTCTCTCTCTGTCCCAAAAATAAATAAAAAAAAAAAAAACGTTGAAAAAAAAAAAAAACGTTGAAAAAAAAATAAAATCCTATAACTGCAAAGGATTATATACATAATTACTTACATTTTTAAGTAATTTTCTAGTTTCATTTTTAATTATGTTATTAAATCCAAATTTTATTTGGATTAATGCTATTATCTGAGTTCAAGATCAATTTGTTTTTCTTATAAGTTATCACATAACTTATAGTTATCACATAAGTTTTCTCCAAAAAACATATACTACCTTTTATATGATGTCTTCTAAAAACTTAGGATTGATTAATATAGAAAGATGGAAATATGAGAAAGGTATTTAATCATAATATTTAGTAACCTGTGTATTTAAAATTGAAAAAAAAATCTGTGGGTTGGAAAATCCCTTAGTAAGCAAAAGAACATAGTAAATATGTAACGATAATACAAATATTAGAAAATTCATAAGTAAAAATATATTCTAACTAGAATGGACATTTAGAATATTATAATCAATTTATCAGACTAAGAAATTCAATTCATAAGAAAGAAATGTGAATATCAATAATGCAAAGTGGATATGTGTCAAGGAACATTTTAAGATTTGTAGGAGAAAAATCAGAGACAGTAAATAAGTTAGAATAAAAGTGTCAGAATAATGCAGTTAATCATGTTGTCCAAATGGATAAATATATATATTTAAATCCCCTGCACTCCGAGAAAACGGAGTTAAAAGCACATGTAGAATCTATTAAATTATCTATATGTTAGGCCATAGAAAATATCAACAGAATTTTGAAAAGTCTAATAAAGCAGACAATACACTTTCTGTCCCAGATGCAATAAACTTAGAAATGGAAGTACAAAATAAATACTTAGATATTGAAAGAGTTAAAAAAAAATGTTTTCAACAACAAAAGAGCAATTTGCAATTGCCAAATATCAAGGACTATGCTTCTCTACTGGTAGCGATTTTGTCCCCATAGGGACATATGTAGACATACCTTCTCTACTGGTAGCGATTTTGTCCCCATAGGGACATATGTAGACATACCTCGGGGTGTCAAGGCGAGTGGGGGATGAATTCTAGAAGGTAGAGGTCAGATTGAGCATTCGCCCTTGCACAGAGCAGCCCTCCTACAACATAAAGTTATCTGACCCTATACACCAATAGTACTAATGTTGAAAAAACTCTTGTCTGGAAAAAAATATATATATATGTTCTTAGCTGTTTGAAATTCCCAGGAATAAACATCAATACCCAAAAGGAAAAAAGTGTAAACATTTTAATTGCTGTGTGAAGGCTCAGAAATCCATGCCAACACAGGAGAAGGAGTAAATATACAGTGATATTTTGTAAAATTAAGTAAGTGGAGTTAAAAAATCCAAGCTGATCAGAAATCATGGAAGAGAAAAAAGTGTGTCATAAAGATATATATTTTTGAAATATATGGGGAGCCTGGGTGGCTCGGTCATTTAATCGTCTGACTCTTGATTTCTGCTCAGGTCATGATCTCACAGTTCATGGGATCGAGCCCCACGTCAGGCTCTGCGTCAGGCTCTCTCTCTCTCTTTCTTCCCCTTCCTCTCTCTCTCTCTCTCTCTCTCAAAATAAATAAACTTTAAAAAAATAAAAATTAAAAATATGTATATATATATGATATTATTAAAAAGTTATTTTAAAATAGAAAGAATTAAGTAATTTTTTTGGTTGTTGTATGCTAACACAACATGAAGAAATAATAATATTTTTTTTGCTAATTCCTCCTCCAAATTCAACATTGCAGTAATTATAACATGGGACAGATATTACAAAAATAATGTAGCATACAAAATCACTTATCAATACTGATACAAAAATTCCAAAGAAACTAAAAGTAATACCAACAATATTGAAACATGAATACCAAAAAAAAATAGCAAGGTTAAACCAATCTCTATCTTATGAATTCAAGTGTGATTATGAATCAAATGATATTTAGCTAATATTTAGCTATTTAGCCCTGTTAATTAGAACAATTAAAAAATAAACAGGAGGGGTGCCTGGGGGGGCTCAGTCGGTTGAGTGTCCGACTTCAACTCAGGTCATGATCTCATGGCTTGTGCGTTTGAGCCCCCACATCGGGCTCTGTACTGACAGGTCTGGAGCCTGCTTCGGATTCTGTGTCCCTCTCTCACTCTGCCCCTTCCTTGCTCATTCTCTCTCTGTCTCTGTCTCTGTCTC
Source organism: Lynx rufus (assembly GCF_022079265.1). Lineage (NCBI taxonomy): Eukaryota > Metazoa > Chordata > Mammalia > Carnivora > Felidae > Lynx > Lynx rufus. The sequence goes on along the minus strand of NW_025814856.1, from coordinate 67,921,257 downwards.
TCTCTCTCTGTCATAAATAAAACATTAAACGAAATTTTAAAAAAATTAAAAAGTAAAAAATAAATAGATTCTCAATACATATTGAAGATATACTTGTTAGAATGTTATACTCAAGTCTTTGAAATTTCTAAAAGCCGAAAAGAGTCTGATATTTTATGCATGCATACATACTTGTGTGTGTGTCAAAGAGAGGGGGAAAGAAGTATTTTTATTTTCATATTTTATTAATTAGAGATAGAGAAGTGGATATATAGACATTAATTTGCACATGCAAAGAGAAACCATCACATAGAGTCTATTATCGTATCTAAAGGAAATTAAAGCCCATCAAAACATTTAATGGTAGATAAAATAAAAGTACAATCATTGGAATTGAAGTTGGTATAAAGATTTGAGTTTATACTATTATAGTTTTATAACAGAAAAATTCAAACTTAACCTAAAAATTTGTAAACAATGAGAGAAAAAATGAAAGTAGTTAACTCCCTTAAAGAGAGAGAGTTTTAACTTGCTATATCTCTATGCTTATCTATTTATCAATTTTTGTATCTATTTATTCAGATATATAAATGTAGGCCTGAGTAAGTAGAAAGGCATAGATGATCCTCAGAAAAAGATTTAGCATCATAAAGGCACATTCATCTATCAATTTATTGCAAGTCGAAAGTAAATTTCATCAGTATGGTTCAGCAAATTTTAAATAACCCCAAGATTAAATAACAGACATGTATACTAGCAATAAAGGAAAAATAAAGGGTACGTGAAACTCAACAGCTATTAAAATAAATTATTAAGTCTTAGTAAATAAAATGAAGCATTGATTTAGCGATAGATATATTGGAACCTGCAATAGAATAAAAGCTAAAAATACACCCATGTAAGCGTGTGAGTTTAGGATGCACTTTTCAGATAATGTTACTGAACAAAGGTCAAAAGTTGGGTTTTTTTCTTATGGTCTTACTGGCTTGAAGAATCAGGGGAGAGCCAAGATAACTATGACAACAATAGAATAAAAGCACAGTGCGAGGCATCTTTAGAAGCCTGCACATTTCACATATAGTTGTAATAAGCACTTTAAATAAACTGACAAGTTAAAGATATAGACACCGATTTTTCTAATAAATACAGTACAGTGCTGTAAATCTGCTTTCTCTTCCTTATGATTTTCTTAATATTTTCTCTTCTCTAGCTTGCTTGCTTTATCGTAAGAATAGAGTATATAATACACATAATGTGAAAAGTATGTGTTAACTGTTTATGTTATTGGTGAGCAGGGTATTCGTAGCTAAGGTTTTGGGGGAATCAAAAGTTTTATGCAGATTTTCCACTTCATAGCGTCAGTGTCCCAACCCCTGTGTTGCTCAAGGGCAATTGTATCCTAATCTGTAGAACAACCAGTAAATGAATATACAAGTAGATATTGACTAAATGTTAATAGAAAATGAAAGTGGGTTTCTAAAAGCATTACTAATACTCAGGATTTCCTAAATATATTCAGGAACTAAAAGTTATTATATTTTAAATTCATTAGTGCCTATTTGGTTAAAAACAATAATGTATGAAAAGATGCTCATTATCACTCATCATCAGGGAAATACAAATCAAAACTACGATAAGGTATCATGTCACACCTGTCAAAATAGCTAACATTAACAACACGGGAAACAACAGATGTTGGCAAGGATGTGGAGAAACGGGAACATACCTGCACTGTTGCTGGGAATGCAAACGGGTGCAGCCACTGTGGACAATTCTATGGAGGTTCCTCAGACAGTTAAAAATAGAACTACCCTATGATTTAGCAGTTGCACTACTAGGTATTTATCCAAATAATACAAAAACACTAATTCAAAAGGATAGATGCACCCCTATGTTTATAGCAGCATTATTTATAATAGCCAAATTATGGAAGCAGTCCACATCTCCATCAATGCATAAATGAAGAGGACGTGGCATACACACACACACACACACACACACACACAATGGAATTTTATTCAGCCATAAAAAAGAATGAAATTTTGACAGTTGCAACAGTATGGGTGGGGCTAGAGACTATAATGCTAGGCAAAATAAGCCAGTCATGGAAAGAGAACTACCATATGGTTTCACTCATAGGTAGAATTTAAGAACCAAAACAAATAAACAAAGGAGAAAATGAGAGAGAGAGAGAGAGAGAGAGAGAGAGAGAGAGAGAGAGAGAAACCAAGAAGCAGACTTAACTATAGACAACAAACTGATGGTTCCCAGAAGGAAGGTGGGTGGAGGCTGGATTAAGCAGGTGATGGGGCTTAAAGAGGGCACTTGTGATGAGCGCAGGGTGATGGATGGAAGTGTCGAATCACTATTGTGTATACCTGAAACTGACATCACACTGTATGTTAACTACACTGGAATTAAAATTAAAAAACATGATTAAAAATAAATGTTGAAATATAATAATAATAATAATAATAATAAATATTGTCTTCTATCCTCTCCTCTTTTCTTTCTTACAGTCCAGAAATGTTCACAAGTATATTTTTTATAAATGCTAACACCTATACCAAACGGCTATTTTTAAAATGTGTCATTGAGTATGCATCAGTCCTACTCACTCTTCACAAAATTCTAGATCTCTCATATTTACCTGCAGTCCATAATAGTTTGGACTTACCTTACAATTTCATTGATCCAGGAGGGACACGTTACTTCTCTACGCTATGAATTTCTCGATTGGTAATACATCTTACGTAGAATTCCATGTCCGGTTTGCGTGTGGCCTGGGCTCTACCTCAAGTATGGCTTTTGCTCACCTCTGTTCTAGTACAACCACCTGTCAGTTTGTGGTCGCATCCTGACCCGCCCACAGGGAAGCCGGCTGGTGGAAAAACTGTTCATTATGGGCAGAGTGAGGCCCAAATCTTGATGTCCCAGGATAATCTGCAGAACTGTTTTTGTTTTTAATTTTCAAATATGCTCCATTTTGTATGATAAATTTTAGGGGTATCTGAGTAAGAGATATGGGCAGGAGAAAGTACCTCACACCAATTTTCTATTTGGTGATTAACTCACTCAGGTTTTCCCCACCACCACTGTCACCTCTAAATCTCCAAATCTTACTACACTCCAAGACAACAGACAGCACTGAGCATATATATTCTCCCACTGGATTTGCCTGTGTCATTAAGCTTAGTGCTCGATGGGGTTTCTGTTAGAATTTTTTATATTTACTGGAATCCTGGGTCATCTTCTTCCATCTGGTTCCATCTGCACCATATCAATTTGAAATCACATGCTTATAGAATGTGAAATGTGACTTTTCAATTTCAGCAATATAGTTCCCCCCATATTTAGTAGGTGTACTTGTGAGACTCATTGCTTATATTTAATCAATGGGGAGAAGAGATAGTCTGATTCTTGTCTTACAGTTTGATCTTTCCCCCAAATGAAAAGAATTGTTTTTGTTGAAATATTTGAGCTTAATGAAATTTTGAAAATGAGATGTGATAGAGTATTGTTTGACCATATTTTTCATTTCATTTCTAGTTTTGCACATAATTCTATCATTGCTCTATCCTTCCTCCTACCAGGGTAATTTTTCCAAAATCTATATTTTGTCACTCTCCCTGTCATTATTGGTAAACAATTAAGTGAAATGAAAAACTAGAGTTTGTATCTTTATCTGGGACAAAAAAAGTAGAATCAAATCTATGTTCACCAATAAACCCAACCAGTCAGTTTCATAGATTATTGTGTATTTTAAGGATAGCATGGACCCACTGTCAGAAAAATGATCGCTTCTACCTATATGAATGCCACCTATGTGCATCTATGCAGACATCAATGGAAATTAATTTTTTTGTCAAATACTGAATCATATAGATGACAGTACCAAAAAACTAGAAGACACCAGTCTTCATGATAAAGGAAACAGAGGAAAATAATCATTTATGTGCATTAGGACATATGATGGAAGAGGATTAAAGAACTTTAAAAATCGATGAATTAAAGCTGTTGACACACTAATGCAGATTTAATGCGTTTAACAAATGTTGTCTGGAGGGACCTTATATAGATATCTATGATCGCTTTATTCATAAATGTGCTAGAGGGAAAGATGTTTTCGAGGAAACTAAAATTGAAATTAGGCTATACTTGCTTGAAATAAGAAAAGTCCAAGATTACTGAATATTTTAGATGCCAGATAAAAGAGAATGACAGGTGTGCTATGATAATCAGCAATGGTTGTTAACACAATATATCAGATCAGTATATGAATTAGCTTTTGAATTACAAGGACAAATGGATCAAGTCTTAAGTCTTTAATAGATTGGTCTTCTTATTATGCTGAGATGTCTTTTTCCCTGGTTTTCCACAAGGAGATTGCAAATTTGCAAACCTCAGCTGGTCTCATTTTATGCTCCTGCTAAGCCAGAAGCTCTGTAGTTCATCAATCAATGTCTCTAAGTGCTCACAAGTTATATACAGCTTTGTAGCTAAAAACTGCCTTTCCAACTTCCTAAATTATCACCTTCATTTATTCTTGTTTTTTTTTTGCCATCACTTACTTATTAATCATTCCGAACATAAGAATGTAAGTCGCTATGCCTTTATTGTTCAATTAGTCAAATTTCTCCAAAGTTAATAATCGAATTCTATTTGCTTTTCAAAGATCAGATTAAGTCTGAGTATGAGTGAATATGTGCTTTGTACTTACATTATTATGGTGTGAATTTGCTGTACTCCTCCATACACACATAAGTAGAGACCATATCCATACCCACAATTTCAAAGGTCCAGCCAAGGAGGCAAAAGGGTTCAAGTTGTAGGACCAGTGGTAAATTATAGTCACCTCTCTTGAGAGCTTTTGGGAAACGGTGGGAGACAAAAGAATATAAATCATTTTAGTCTACAGGTGAATGGACTTATGTCTAGCCATGGGATATAAAATGATGATACCTCTAAAATGCGTACATCCTAATCATCCTAATCCTAAACTCCAGAACCTGGAACTATGGCAGTGAGGAGTTAGATTATAAGTGGAGTTGAGGTTACTGAGCAACTAGCTTTGAGATGGGAGGTTGTCCTGGGTGGGAGGACCCAATGTGATCGCAAGTTTCCCTGCAAATGGAAGAAGGAGACAGAAGAGAGATAACTGGAAAAAATAACAACATGAGAGATACTTGGCTCAACATTGATGACTTTTAGATGGAAGAGTGAGGCCGTGAGCCAAGGAATGCAGGCAATCTCCACACGCTGGAAAAATTAAAGAAACAGATTTTCCCATAAAGCTTCCAGTAGGACAGCAGCCCTGCCAATAAATATAAATTTCTGCCCTTGAGGGGTACCTGGGTGGCTCAGTCAGTGAAGCCTCTGACTTTGGCCCAGATCATGATCTCACGGTTTGTGGGTTTGAGCCCCCAGTCAGGCTCTGTGCAGATAGCTCAGAGCCTGGGTCTTGCTTCAGATTCTGTGTCTCCCTCTCTCTGCCCCTCCCCTTCTTGCATTCTGTCTCTGTCTCCATCAACAGTAAATAAACTTAAAAAAAAATTCCACCCTTGAGTCTTATTTCAGACTTTGACCTTCAAAACTATATGATAATAACACTTCTTCATTTTAATTCACTAAATTGGTGGTAATTTGTTACGGCAGGAAGCTAATACACTAATTTTATCTCCCTGTTGACAATGCGGAGTCTGCTCGGGATTCTCTCTCTCCCTCTCTCTCTGTCCTTCCCCTTCTTACTTTCTCTGTCTCTCAAAAGAAATAAATAAATTTCAAAAAAAATTCTTAATTAAAAAATAGATTTGGGAGAAAAAATAGCTATTATAAACATAAAGAACTAAAGGAAACCATCTTTTTATTTTATTTTTTAAAACTTTCTTATGTTTATTATTTTTGAGGGAGAGAGACAGACAGAGTGCAAGCAGAGGAGGGACAGAGAGAGAGAGAGGGAACCACAGAATCTAAAGCAGGCTCTAGGCTCTGAGGTGTCAGCACAGAGCCGGATGTGGGGCTCAAACTCGTGAACCCTGAGATCATGACCTGAGGTGAAGTTGGATGCTTAGCTGACTAAGCCACCCAGGCGCCCCAAGGAAGACATCTTTAAAGAAGTAAGGAGAGTATGAAAACAATGTTGAATCAGGCAAATTAATTAAGATCAGGTCAGAAGGATGGGCCCTAATCCAGTATGACAGGTTTCCCTATTAAAAGAGGAAAATTTAGATAGAGATGTATAAGCACACAAGGAGAACACAACATGAACATGAAGGCAGCGATTGAAGAACCCCAAAGATTGTTAGCAAACCACCAGAATTTAGCAAAGGAGCATGGCACAGATTTTCCCTCTCAGTCCTTGAAAGAGCCATCCTGTTGGTAGCAGATCTCAGACTTCAAGCTCCCAGAACTAGGAGGCAATAAATTTCTCTTGTTTAAGCCACCCACTCTGTGGTACTTTGCTATGGCAACCCTGGGAAACTAGTTCTTGAATCTAATGACAGAGCACTACATACATGAAGTAAAAACTGACCGAAAAGCAGCATCAGCAAAATGGCGGATTAGGCGGCTGTACTTTTTCATTCCTCCAAAGGGGAAAAAAGAACAAACATAAACTGTCAGAACCAACTTTGTCCAAATCCTGAAAAATAGTCAATGGATGACAGCAACCGAATGAAAGTGGACTTAAGAACCAACAACTGGAAAATCATAAGAAAATGTGTCAGTTTTGCTTGCCTTCGCTCCAACATCTCTTCAACGTAGTGGCAATATTGAAGCCACAGAAGTTTCTGTTCTTCGTGTGGGTTCCTGGTCTCTGGTTCCAGAGGGAACGGAGTAGATTTTATTGTTAAATTGTTGTGTGGGTCTGTTCTAAACTGTCTGGGGGGGCCTGATGGAAGGCTCTCATCTCTGTGTTGCCAGAAAGCAGACCAGAAAAGGGCAGGTATTGTTCAAAAATCCTGCAAGGAGAGTTACAAGATATATGAGGCAGAAATTTGAAGTCAAGACATTCGACAGGCCACTAGAGAAAAAGCACAGAAGAAAATATTCAGTGGGTAATGAGCATACTCAAAAAAGGCCATGTATATGGTGGGATTTACAAAGTCACATGCATGCATACTTCAAAGCACATGCTCACAAATGACCCAAAAAGACCCTAAGCTTTCAGCCTTGGGCTGGGCCCCAGGCTCAATGTCAGGGAAACATGATATTGAAAGAGTCTTGTAGCACAGACTCAACCTACAAAGACGGGAGAACATGTTTGTTTTGTTATTTTTGCCTGTTTTATTTTTGTTTGTTTTGTTGTGTGTATGTTTGTTTGTTCAGCTTTTAGCCTACAAGAAAGTCTCTGTCAAAACATTAGCTGAACATGAGTTAAAGGACAAAAAATTCAGTGACCACACCCTACAAGAAATACAACTTTATAGAAGTGGTCCGGAAAATTCCACCAAACAAGTGGGCTGCTAGAGCTCTTAACAATGAAACAAAGCAAAAACACACCCACACAAACAAAATAAAACAAGACAAAGCAAAAACTTAATAAATCCCAGGGAAAAGAGAGAATCTGTTTTCTAGATTAGCCATCTAATACTCAAATATCCAGTTTTCAACAAAAATCATGAGGCATGCCAAAAAAAAAAAAAGAAAAGAAAAGGAAACTATAACCCATTCATAGAAACAAATTAAATCGACAAGAACTGCTCCATACATCAAACTTACTAGACTAAAACTTTAAAACCACTGGCTTCACTTTGCTCAAAGGGCTAATGGAAACCTGAGAAACGAAATAAAGGAATCAGAAAACAACATATAAGATAAGGAGAATATCAGCAAAGAGATAGAAATTATATGAAAAAAAAAAAAGAAGGAACCAAATAGAAATTATGGAGCGGTAAATGACCATAGTGGAAAGTCAAAATGCACCAGAGCAATTCACTTCAGTGAACTTGAAAAGGAGACCATGGAAGTTATGGAGTCTGGGGAGAAAGAAAAATGAATGAAGAAAAGCTAACAGAGACTAAGTGACCTTTGGGATATCATCAGGATGTCAGCCCCTCCCTTTCTTCCTTCCTTTCTCTCTCTCTCTCTCTTAAATATCTCAATTACTAAGAGATGTGCTAAGTACCTCCACTGTATGAGTGGACATACTCTTCACCTTTCTTTGGGAATTGATAACAATTCTAAGGAAAGTGAAAAACAAAATGTATGGTGCAACGGACTGAATATTTGTGCTCCCCTAAATGTGCATGTTGAAATCTTACCACAAGTGTGACAGTAATAAGTTGTGGGCCTTGAGGAGGTGGTGAGGTCACAAGAATGAGATAGATTCTCTTAAATCAGATCCGTCTCTTCTGACCCCACAGAGCTTTCTTGCCTTCTTTGTGCTGCGTGAGTGCAGAAGCAGAAGTCAGTAATCTAAAACCTGGAACGCGACTCTCCTCTAAACCTGTCCAGGAGAACGCCTTGCTCGTGAATTTCTGGCCTCCCGGACCATGACACAAATTTCCACTGTTAAGCCGCTCAGTCTGTGGTGCTTTGTTGTAGCCCAAGCTGACTGAGACACCAAACTCACATCCAGGCCTCCATACCCTCCCTAACCTTGGCCCCATAACTCTTTGGGCTTCATTGCTCACTGGTGCTTTCACAAATGTTTTTCAAAATAATTGTTAACATTTTATATTTTTTTTAAATTTATTTATTTTTGAGAGAGAGAGAAAATGAGAGAGAGAAACAGAGCATGGGCGGGGGAGGGGAAGAGAGAGAGGGAGACACAGAACCTGAAGTAAACTCCAGGCTCCGAGCTGTCAGCACGGAGCCCGACGCGGGGCTCGAACTCACGGACCATGAGATCATGACCTGAGCCGAAGCCGCATGCTTAACCGACCGAGCCACCCGGGCGCCCCTGTTCAGCTCTAGTTAGTGTAATGCTTATTTTGAATTCTCTGGTCCACATCGCAATTATGGGAAGTTTTGATATAAAAATTATTACATGGATACTTGTGAAATAATGTATTCATCCATTTAACAATTACATTAGTTGCCAAGCTGTGACTGGGGACCTGAACACACAGTGATAAAAATGACTTATTGTCTACCCTCCTAGAGTTTAGGTAAAAAAAAATACCTAAAGAGAGGAGTGATTAATTACTTAATCAATTAATTTTACAAAGAATGGAAGCTGTATACACAAAAGAGCATAGTAAGAGGGCAATGAATGATTAAAGCTATTATATTTACATAGAAAATAAATCCTTCCAGAGCAGACTTGAAAGAAGTGAGGAGTGGCCCATGTGAGAAAAGAGAGCTTCTGTGGATAAAGAAACAATTGAAATCTTTATGAGTCAAGTTTTTGGGCAAGGGCAAAAATGTGAGGATACCTTATGCTCTGGCCCAGTAAAAGACAAGTCACAGAGATATCTTAGAATCAGACCATGATGGAAAAGAGTGTGTAAGTTCTTGTCAACCATGGTATTATTTTGAGTTAATTTCATTTCATTTACTTATTTTATTTCAGTGCCTATTTCTTTTTATTTCTTTTATTTTATTTACTTTTATTTATTTCAGTGCCTATTTATTTTATTGTCTATTTATTTGTTTTTTGAGGAAAGAGAGAGTGCGAGCAGGGAGACAGAGAATCCCAAGAAGTTGCCGCTTGGGATCATGACCTGAGTCGAAGCAGGACGCTCAGATGACTGAGCCATCGAGGCGCCCCTATTTTGAATTAATTTTACATGTGATAAGAATACATTAGATAATTTTACCAGGGGATAATATGATCTTGTTTATGTTTCAAGAGGATCTGTCTGGTGCACTTTGGAAAATAAAGGATGTGGGTACAGAAAGAACCAGGGAACCAAGTCCTCGGGCTCCAGGAACCCAGGACCAAAGGGCAGTGACTCAGATCGGAATGGTGATAGTGTGAGTGATGGGCCGTGGTCAGCACAGGGATGCATTGTGAAGGCAGCACAAAGAGGAGCTGTGGATAAGTAGCATGTGGGGAGTGAGAGAAATGGAGTAGTCAATGGTGACCCCAAGCTCTGGGAGATGAGTCTTGTCAGTGGAAGAAAAACGATGGCCTTCATTATGAGATACTTGGAGAGCGGCGCGTTCAAAAGAAAACTTGTTTTTAATTCTGATTTGGAAATGCATGGTGACTGTTGTCTCCAGAACCAAGGATTTTGGGGTCCGGAAGCTAGCATTCCATTACAGCCTGTGACTACACAGGCTCGGATATAATCCACGAGAACAAATTAAAGGACCGCGGAGTGATTCTGGAGACAGAAATTAGCTCAACAACATTCTGGTTTGGACAGAAGTGGGCAGTTTCCTTTCTAGACTGAGACTCGTTTGTTTGTTTGTTTGTTTATGTATTTTGTGTTTACGATTTATTTATTTATTTTGAAAGTGAGACTGATTCACAGACAGAGAGTGCAAGTGGGGAAGGGGCAGAGAGAGAGAGAGAGGGATACAGAGAGAGAATCCCAAGCAGGCTGGGCACCACCAGGGCTCCTAATGGACCAACTGTTGAGATTATGACCTGAGCTGAAGTCAGACACTTCACCGACTGAGCCAGCCGGGTGCCCCTGAGACTCATTTCTTAAAGCCCAGCCAAGAGATTCCACCATCATTTCCAACAATCATTTCAAAGCATGGTCAGAACCTGAATTTTCTCTTCTCTTCTTCTTTTCTTTTTTTTAAGTGTATTTATTTATTTTGAGAGAGCTAGAGACAGCACGAGTGGGGAAGGGGCAGAGAGGAGAGAGAGAACCCAAGCCGACTCCAAACTGTCCACAGAGAATGGTGAGACCAGTTCACAGACTGGGAGATCATGACCTGAGTCCAATCTAGTGTTTACTCAGAGGCTTAACCCACTGAGCCACCCAGGTGTCCCTCTTAACGCAGCCAACCATCTCAGTAGTCAGGCACATTTAAGCAAATATCAGAGAGAAAATCTGATCCTGAAGACTGCCAAATTACCACAGTCATTCCCAAATTTGCCATGTTTTTGAGTCAAAAAATTAGGTCTTTGCTCAGGAATGAATGATACTTTGAAGTTTTGAAATAGAAAGATTTGAGAGAACTCAAATAACTCTAAACACCTTGATCCTTCAATGCCATGGAGTTCCTTGTGTGCAAAAGTCAGCTTCTAGGATAAAGCGATAAAGCTAATCTTTCCTGATTGGAGAATTACATGTTTGCCTTGCAAAGATACGTACATTATCTTCGTTTACCAATCTCTCCTAACCTGAAGTACCTCCCAGATCTCCAAGTAATGCCAGATAATAGCACATGCAGCTATATATTCAAAAGAAGCCAGTTACAGGATCAGTCTAGAATAAGAAAACTTATCAATATAAATACGGACTTTTTCCCAAGTTACAACCTCAAAAATCTCCAGATGAGTGACAGAATGGATTCTGTGGTGCTCAACCTGGCATGGAAACATAATTTTAAATTAAGGGCTGGAGTGCTGTCTTCATAACAAAGTAGGGGAAAAAATTTAATATCACGCCCCAAGAGGGATTTAAAAAATTAGTATCAACATCAAAACTTTAAAATACAAAGGATAATTATTCCTAGCAGATTCACAATTACATCCTGTGTTCGTTTTGCCCAGAGAAGGTATAGTTCTGGGAGAACGACACTGAATTAATGGGAGTGGGGGAACTCTGTGCTTTCGATTATGACTCCCCATGTCCTCTTTTTGCTGAACAAATTAACAAGGCTCTTGGCATGTGGTATGTGGTTATTGATAAAGTTATTGATTTTTTTTCTCTATGCGTGCATTATTCAGTATGGGAAATGCTAGACAAATATGGCCCTTTAAATTTAATTACCATTAAATAAAGTTAAATGTTTATGCTCTCAGTCACTGATTAGCTCACTAAAAACTATCATCAGCCATTGCTTGTGTAACCAGAGACCCCTCATCTAACGATCATTGGAGCTCCCTTAGTTAAGAGGCGCCCTCACCAATGTTGAAGATGTTAACTCCTGACACATTTTCTGTTAACAGAATACTCATGAGCCTCTTCCTACAACCAACGCCTAAGGAATTATTTTATAACTTGGTTCATTTTGAAAATTTATGCTCTTTAACTGTTTCGAAATATTTGTTTCCCAGCAGTGAAAACCAAATTCATAAAATACCTCAGGACAATGCAAGTCAAGAGGTTCAAACCCGAAACGATCCATTTTACGACATGTGGTAAAACCCTCATAATCACCTAAGTGAAAACAAGAATTGATCTTAAAGTTCTGCCTTTCCCTCATCTCCTCAACTAATCAATATTCAGATCTTTTTATTTTGCCTCCAAAGACCTATTCTTATGCCAGCTGGTCTCTGGTTTCTAGATTTTCCACATATCTGAGATGTTACCCCTGCCTCCCGACTTTCCTGTCTTCAAACATATTATCCACACATCCACTGAGTGCGAGTATACAAAATAAATATTAGTATGTCATTTCCTGATGTAAACTCATAGTCAGCAGCTTCCAGGTAAAATCCAGGCTCTTAGCTGCATATACTCCAAGCTTACCTGCATTTTTTTTTTTTATGTTCTACCAGATTCTTCTTTTCACATTGTACTCTGTGGGGCTTCTATTTTGTTTTCAGTGTATTTGTTCACTACTCAAATACCCCCATACACTTTTATTCCACTCGCTGGTTCTTAATCATCTTTAATGACACAGTTGTAGCAACTGAATGAAAGGTAGATGTGCTCTGTCTCAGCCAGACTGATCCCTAACATCCTAGTGTCCGAGGGAAGGTTATACACAAAGACTTACATATCATATAATTAAAATCAAGCTAATAAAGTGTTAACTAAAAAGTATCCCCCCTACTAGAATGACCAAAAAAAACCCTGCATAATAACAAATTAAAGAAATATATGCAGATTTATGCCCGTGTTGTCAAAAATTGCCAATATATATAGGGCTATTGCATTGGTCGATTGAGTGATGATTGACTGATTGATTGCACATGTCTGGGTAGACTGTTTATGGGCAGGAGATGTTTGAATGCATAAAATAAATAAACACATCACTGAAAAAATGTATATGTTGATTTCACATCATTTATTTACCCAACCCCTACAGTAGCAAAATTGCAAATGATTTCTGTCAAGATGTTTATGTAATGTGTGTACTATTGAAAACAATAGTCAATATATCCAAAAAGTACAAAACTGGAATGTATTTTCAAAAATAGAGTAATTAAAAAGTTAAGACTTTTATATAGGTTCTAAAAGATATTTTTCTTTTTTTAAAAAAAAGTTTATTGCTTTATTTTGAGAGAGAAGGAGACAGAGAGTGGGCGGGGGCAGATAGAGAGGGAGTGAGAGAGAATCCCAAGCAGGCTCTGGACTAATCTGCATGGGGCCCAAAGTGGGAATTGATCCCACAAACCGTGAGATCATGATCCTACTGAAATCATGAGTGGGACGCTCAACTGACTGAGCCACCCAGGTGCCCCAAAGTTCTTTTTCTTCAAATATCCAAAATTGTTTATTGTAATAGGAGGGCAAATGCAAATTATAACTGACAAATATTTAAAAATTAAATCCAAATGAAGTAGAGCTAATATTTTTATTTTTTATGATATTAAGTATAGCGTAAGAATAAAAATATGAACAAAACCAATGTGAAGGCTCATGTAAATAATCAGTATGACACTTGAAGCATGCTGCACATACAATGGTACTTATGCAAATTTAATAGTATATGAGTTGTTTAATATAGTAGACCCTTTGTCCATTCCAAGATCCCCAGTGGATGCCTGAAATCATGGATAATACCCAACCCTATATATATATATATATATATATATATATATATATATATAATTTTTTTTCTATCTGTACATACCTATGATAAATTTTATTTTATTTTTTTATTTATTTTTTTTAATTTTTTTTTCAACGTTTATTTATTTTTGGGACAGAGAGAGACAGAGCATGAACGGGGGAGGGGCAGAGAGAGAGGGAGACACAGAATCGGAAACAGGCTCCAGGCTCTGAGCCATCAGCCCAGAGCCTGACGTGGGGCTCGAACTCGCGGACTGCGAGATCGTGACCTGGCTGAAGTCGGACGCTTAACCGACTGCGCCACCCAGGCGCCCCGATAAATTTTATTTTAAATTTTTTTAATGTTTATTTATTTTTGAGACAGAGAGACAGAGCATGAACGGGGCAGGGGCAGAGACAGAGGGAGACACAGAATCCGAAGCAGTCTCCGGGCTCTGAGCTGTCAGCACAGAGCCTGACGCGGGGCTCGAACTCACAAACCGTGAGATCATGACCTGAGCTGAAGTCGGATGCTTAACTGACTGAGCCACCCAGGAGCCCCTATACGTTTTATTTCATAAATTTGTCACTGTAAGAGATTAACAAAACTAATAATAAAATAGAACGATTATAACAATACAATGTAATACAAGTTGTATGAATGTGGTCTTTCTCTCAAAATATCTTGTTGTACTGTACTCTTCTTGTGCTGATATGAGATGATAAAGTGTCTATGTGATGAGAGGAAGTGAGGTGAATGACGTAGGCATTGTGATGCAGCATTAGGCTAGTACTGATCTTCTGACAATGCGTCAGAAGGTGGACCATCTCCTTCTGGACCACAGTTGACATTGGGTAATGGAAACCATGGAAATCGAAACCATCTATAAGGGGGGAGGTCTACTTTATGTATTTCAAAATACACCTCAGGATAATTTTTCATTAATAGCATAAGTGAAATAGATGCTTACAAGTAGATTATCATTGTTCAGTAATATACAGCATCCAATTCCACACTTCTCTACATTTCCAAGTTTGTGGGTCCTAAGGTTCCCAGGAATCAGTGTGAGTATCACAACAGTTGTGATTCACGGAAAATGATTTAACATGTTAAATAACTTATCTTTCTTTTAACCAAAGACATCTGTCATTTGAACTTTCCCAAACTTTTCACACTGCTCCCTCCATGAGCCTGACATACATAGGGCTTGTTCAAATTCATTGCCGATTGATTAGAGGTTCTTGTCATGATCCATTCCTGTTGGCACAGGCACAATGCAGAGGGTCTCCTGGCATTCTTTTTCTTTTGGGGACATAAGGCAAAGATATAGAGAAGTAGGTCCTTGGTGACTGAAAGGTATTACTTAGAAAAGTGAATGTTTATGAGACGCCTGGGTGGCTCAGTCCGTTAAGCGTTTGACTCTTGATTTAGGCTCAACTACTGGCCCCCCAGTTCATGGGTTTGAGCCTCACATCAGACTCTGTGCTGACAGCATGGAGCCTGCATGGGATTCTCTCTCTCTCCCTCTCTTTTTGTCCCTTCCCCGCTTTCTCAAAATAAATAAGTAAATACACATTAAAAAAAGTGAATGTTTATGATATGGATCACACTGAGCCAACAGTGAGCATGAAATTCTGGGTAATGGCACTGCCTGCACATTCTATATTATTGATTGATTCATTCATTCATTTATCCATCTATCTATCCATTCATTTCTTCATTTATTCACTTGTTTGCATGGAGAGGGGTGTTTGCTGAGGACATTTCAAGCACAGAGACCAGAACGGGACCTTTCTTGTCTGTGTCTAAGAATTGTACAGTCAATTGAAAACCTGTAATAAGTTTTGGAAAGAATGTATTTCACACTGGGAACATCATTAAATACATCCACGTGGCATCTCTTGTAAGCTGATTGTCAGAACAACTCTGTAACATAGGCAGTCTGAATACCACTCACCACCTAGTGAATTAATAAGATGTTTGAGAGTTGTGTTAAAGAACCTGTATTTTTATCTGGCTCCTAACTGCAGAATACAGTTTGGGAAACTTGTCCACATGCCATCAGCAACTTCAAGTTCCATGGTGCGTTTTACTCCCTTTGCTTAGTGGGAGCCTGGCACCTAGCAGGTGCTGAATAACAAAAGTCTAGGTCAGCAAAAAAAGCAGTTTGACCCTCAGCAAACACCTGCTAATACCTTTCAGATAAACATTAGCGAGGTATTCTTCTATTACAGAAACGAAGAGGTTATTTCTGGCCAGGCAAAAGTGGAGTATCTTGAGAGGAAAGAAAAGACTGGTGGCCGCTGAGCTCTAAAACTAAAGGAGGACTCCACAGAGTTACGATATTTGCCTGGGTTTTATTTTAACAAAAAGAAAAATCACGGAAACAGGAGATAAAAGAAGTTTTCATTTTGATGTGCGACATTTGAACTAAGTTGAGGAAACAAATTTTTTTTTTTAATTTTTTTTTCAACGTTTATTTATTTTTGGGACAGAGAGAGACAGAGCATGAACGGGGGAGGGGCAGAGAGAGAAGGAGACACAGAATCGGAAACAGGCTCCAGGCTCCGAGCCATCAGCCCAGAGCCTGACGCGGGGCTCGAACTCACAGACCGCGAGATCGTGACCTGGCTGAAGTCGGACGCTTAACCGACTGCGCCACCCAGGCGCCCCTAGGAAACAAATTTTTAAAAACTGACATGGACAATCAAGACTAATACTTTAGGGGCGCCTGGGTAGCTCAGTTGGTTAAGCAGCTGACTCTTGATTTCAGCTCAGGTCATGATTTCACAGTTTGTGAGTTTGAGCCCCACATTGGGCTCTGTGCTGACAGCACAGATCCTCCTTGTGATTCTCTCTCTCTCTCTCTCTCTCTCTCTCTCTCTGCCCCTCCCTCACTCATGCTTTCTCCTTCTCTCAAAATAAATAAATAAACTTAAGAACAAAAGAATAATACTGTAAATAAGTTATTACATATTTCATTTTAAAAATATTCTAATTTTGGGGCCCCTGGGTGGCTCAGTCAGTTGAGTGTCCGACCTCGGCTCAGGTCATGATCTCACAGTTCCTGAGTTCAAGCCCCATGTCTGGCTCTGTGCTGACAGCTCAGAGCCGGGAGCCTGCTTCGGATTCTGTGTCTCCCTCTCTGCCCCTCCCCTGCTCACACTCTGTTTCTCTCTGTGTTTCAAAAATAAACATTAAAAATTGTTTTCATCTTCAAATTTTATTCTAATAACTAAATATGTTGATTATAAAAATATAATACAAAAAAGGGGAAAAGGGCGTGTATATCTATATATATATATATGTATGCATATATGATTATCTATTTATTTTTTTAACAGTTCTATATGAATTCTTATAAAAACCTGTTTTAATGAATTTAGCATACTTAGGAAGAATTGGTGCATATATTTCTTCATTAATTGCTGTACATTCCAACATCAACTTTAATTTTGAAACTATATTTTTATCTCATTCCACATTCATAGAAGTTGAATTTATTTCCAGTATTCTACTACTTTTATTACTATATGTCTCGCAACTAATATTTTTCCCCAATGAACTTAATTATGTTTTGAGGAACATTCCTAGAAGATGGTTATGTTATGCTTTTTTTAAGCTTTTCTTACGCATTTCCAAATCGCCATCCCAAAACATACACTAATCTCTAATCCCATCACCAGTGTCCGAGACTATCCGGGAGTCTCATTCTTCGTATATCCATCTGCACTGTAAGCCTTAACACTCTTTTGGCACAGCCTGGAGCAGAAGGTGACATACAGGGAAGAAATATCACGTAGAAGGCTTTGGTTGCTTGAGGAATGTTAGTTAGAAGCTCTGCTCTTGGACCACCTAGAAATAAACTTCTCTAACATTCTGTAAAAGCTGCTTACCTCATTTTGGGCCAGAATCAGGGCTGCACTGGTCAGGGATACATGCATGGCACAGATATTTTCTGTCAATGCTGCCTAGGGATAAACAAAATAGGTATCGTGGCAAGGCAATAATAATTTTGGAATGTGCTCTTACAGTTTATAGCCTAAGCACCTTGGATAAATACCTGTACAAGCAGAGAGACAGGGGCCTCCTCTCCATGCTGGAGCGTGGCAAACAGAGTCCTGCCTCTGGGCCTTTGCACCTGCTTTTCTCTGTGCCTGTGGTTCTCTACTTCCAGGTGCTTTCTTGACTTACTTTATCATTTCAGACCATTCTCCGTAGCCATTTCTCTAAAAAGATTTTTCTTACCACCTGATTTAAAGGAATGAAGTTGGAATATTAAGTTTAATTCTTCATCACTCAGCAATAACTGAAAACCACAGCCAAGATGATAGACTGTGACTTCCACTGGTCTTTCAGATTCTGCCTGAATCTAATTTTCACCATATTCTCTTAGTGAGGGCTGGTTTGGTTGCCTTCTTATTTTGCAGCTCTTATGGTTATTTTTTTTTAATGAGGCAGTTTTTAAAAATTCTTTTCAAGTATTTACTGTTACGGAAGGGACTAGATTCTCTCTTAATGTGATTTCTATCTTTGGAATCAGTGCTGAATCACAAAAGCTCACCCCATCTCCATGATTACCACACTAGACTAGGTCAACATCATCTCCTACAAAGATCATAGCAGTAGGCACCTACTGTTCTCCCTGATTAGTTCTCTAATCCTTCTGGTATTTTCCCCTCTCCTCCACAATAAAAGCCAAAGACCCTACATGGACTTAAAGACTCTTTTACTTGGGTTCCTGTGGCCAACCTGACCTCAGCCTATAACCCACACTCTGTTGGCTTCGGGTTCATTGGCCTCCTGAGCATTTCCAAATTTTTTTTTAAATGTTTATTTCTTTTTGAGAGAGAGAGACAGAGCATGAATTGGGGAGGGGCAGAGAGAGAGACACACACAGACACTGAAGCAGGTTCCAGGCTCTGAGTTGTCAGCACAGAGCCCGATGCGGGGCTTGAGCCCATGAATGGTGAGATCATGACCTGAGCAGAAGTCGGACATTCTACCAAATGAGTCACCCAGATGCCCCTCTCCTGAGCATTCCTAAAGCAGTCCAAGCTCACAGCTGCCTCAGGGCCTTTGTGCTTGCTTTCCTTTCTGACTATAATATTATACCTTTCAGAAATTCACAGTTTACTCCCTCACTCTCTGCAGGTCCCTCCTCAATTGTTACCTAATTAGAGTGGCATTTCCCTAAACACACATGCACAGGCACACATGTGCACACACATGCACATACACTATCATTTGCTAATCTCCTACCCACTTTTTCTTAGAACGTGAAATTAGCAGAGAAGATATTTGCTTGTTTATTGTTCTTCCCACCCCATCACCCCGCCACCCTTGAGCATAGCACCTTAAAAACAGGACTGTCTGTTCTCCCTCCTGCTGTATCTTTGAGCATATGATTGGTGTTTAATAAATATTTGAATAAATGAATTAATAAATTCTAATGGAATCTACAACATTTTGACATGAACTAAGTCAGAAATACATTATTTTCTTGTGCTTGTAGAGCCCTGAGGGGCTCTTGACACGGTCTAATTAAAGATCTCCATTTAATGCCTCCATCATTCTACAAGATTAATGCTGTCACAAAGAAGATGACAGAAATAAGTGTTTACATTTTTGCATTAAAACTTGCAGGACAAAGCTTAAAGAATACGATACCCAGTGCCAGAAATATAGCTGTCATTACACTTTTATAATATAATTAATTCCTCTTTCCTTGTTTTATATATCAAGAGTTGTTTTGTTTTACCCTTTAACTCTAAATCTGTATACTTATTTAAATAAGTGATTATGCAATCGGTGAAGTGATTTTCCTGAATTATTTCCAGATTGGCACGACACTGATTAATAACTCATTATTTGCTTTAGCAAAACTACCCCATTTCATTCTCAAAAGAGTTCCTTGCAAAAGGTCCCATTTATAGTTAGAGAAACTGAGAACCATACTCCTGGAATAGCTAGGATGATTTCATTAAATAATTAAATTAAATGTGATTTCAATGTGATTTCTTTATTTTTTTTTATTTTTTTTTAATTTCTTTATTTTTTTAACTTTACATCTCTGTCCTACTGTTATACGATGATTTTTACAGGAATAAGATTTTTTTTTTTCTAGCTCACAGCCTCTCGGTAAATTAAGAGCAATCCTGCAGTCCAAAATACATAAATAAGGGTGCTTGCGTGATTCAGTCGGTTGAGCAACTGACTTCGACTCAGGTCATGATCTCACCATCCATGAGTTCCAGCCCCGCGTCGGGCTCTGTGCTGACAGCTCAGAGCCTGGAGCCTGCTTTCAGATTCTGTGTCTCACTCTCTCTCTGCCCCTCCCCTGCTCATGATCTGTCTCTCTCAAAAATAAACATTAAAAAAAATAACAAAATACATAAATAAATTTGCGTCCTGCTGTTGTTGCATAAAATCTGGAAAATATTGCACCACCAGGAAAACTCATTTATATACATACAACACACTGATTTTATCTCACTGTTTTCAAGAAGCTCTCAGCCTTTCAAAGAACACACGTAATTTAGGTTTTTGTTCCTTGGTATGAGAAACAATACCAACCATGAAATTTAAATTCCAATCAGCCAATCTTCTCATTGTTTCCTGAGCACAACGTATGGACTTTTTTGTGTCTTGTTTATGGAGGTTTTGTGTCCAATGATGCCTTAACTTTTTACACACGCCGTTCTGAATCCTACCAATCTTCAGGGATATTTTACAATCTCCATCACAAAATCGTGAAGTTTTGAGCCTGCATTGAGCTATCCAATCTCAGAAAGTTTATATTAATCTGTTTAATGTAATAATATATGTTAATATTATATACATACATATATAGGCTATGTTTATATACTTTGTGTATACATATATAACTTATTTATACACGAAATGTTATGACACAGAGGCAACCAATAAGCAGATTTCTTCTTTTCTTTTAAATATTTACTTATTTTTGAGAGACAAAGAGGGAGAGGGAGGGACAATGAGAGAGGGAGAGACAGAATCCCAAGCAGGTTCCACACCGTAAGTGCAGATCCTGAGGCGGATCTCAAACCCACGAATGGTGAGATGATGACCTGAGCCAAAATCAAGAGTTGGCATTTAACTGACAAAGTCACCCAGGCACCCCAAACAGATTTAACAAATGTTAATTTTATGCATTTTTTTTGGTAAGGTAAATTGATTTTAAGAACATAAGATATTACAGATATACATAGACTTTTGTATCTGTTCTCTATTTCATTCTTCTTAACCTCAGTTCACCATGAAAACTTTGTTACTCAATGATCTAGAAATAAATATTTTTTTTTTACGTTTCCTACAAATTGTGATTTATTACCGTAACCTTATGGCACTATAGATACTGTGTGATTATTGAATGTTTATAAATATGCCATAGTAGACATGTCTCTAAGAAATATTTTAAAAATGATCACTGTTAGGGGCGCCTGGGTGGCTCAGTCAGTTAAGCGTCTGACTTCGGCTTAGGTCATGATCTCGTGGTTTGTGAGTTTGAGTCTCGGGTTGGGCTTTGTGCTGACAGCTCAGAGCCTGGAGCCTGCTTCTGACTCTGTGTCTCGCTCTCTCTCTGCCCCTCCCCTGCTCACGTTCTGTCTCTCTCTCTCTCAAAAATAAATAAAACATTAAAAAAAAACGATCACTGTTTTCAAGATTTAAAGTTGACACATATAGATCTAGTTTGTTATGTTATGATAGGATGATACAATACTATAACATTAACATTTAGAGTTGTGCTAAATTTCTATTGCTAGAATTGGAAATTCAGGATCATAGGCACTTCTTTTTAAAATTGATTCATTCTTGCCACATGCATCTTCCAAACTTGGATTTCCCAGTTTACAGTATTCCCCATAGAACAAGTGAATTTCTGTAACCCTGCATCTTTTCCAAACTTATGAAAATGAAACGGCATTACCTTTTGCCTACTCTGATTATTATTAAGTTGAGCATCTTTACATGTTTATTAGACATGTGGTTGTCCTTTCCTATAAATTACCTGTGTAACAATCTGTGCTAGTTTTTCTATGGGTTATTTTGTTTCTTATCTATGTAAAATTCATCTGTAGGTATTCTCTGATTTTTTCATCATAGGTCACACTGATGTTTTCTTCTTAAATTACAATTTTGGTCATATATTTAAGTCGTTAATTAGTCTATAATTCATTTGTTTTTTTAAATTGTGTATGGTAGGGATTAAATTTCTTTATCCTAGGGGCTCCTGGGTGGCTCAGTCGGTTGAGCGACCGACTTCGGCTCAGGTCATGATCTCACGGTTTGTGGGTTTGAGCCCTGCGTCGGGCTCTGTGCTGACAGCTCAGAGCCTGGAGCCTGCTTCTGATTCTGTGTCTCCCTCTCTGCCCTCCCCCACTCATGCTCTGTCTCTCTCTGCCTCAGAAATAAATAAACATTAAAAAATAATTTAAAATAATTTCTTTATCCTAGAGGAGATTTTGCCAGAAAAATTTATTTTATTATCCATTCATTTCCAGTGGTTAATTTTGCAACATCCGGTTAAAAAACACAAACAAACAAACAAAAAACAAATTTCCATTGCTTTTTCTGTCTATTTCCCTGATAATTCTGTACTGTTATGATAATTACAGCTACATAATAAGTCTTATAGTCTTACAGGGCAAATTTGTAATTATGATACTTTTAGATTAAACATAGTGTATGCATGCATAGATAGATTTCAAATCCTTAATACTTTTACTAATTTTAAGTCTGCTTGGTCTATAAATTACTAAGAAAGCTGATTTTAAATTTCCATTGCTAAATTTATTTATACATTTCTTGTTATTATTTTCAACATTAGCCATCGTTTCTATATGCTTATAATTTGAGGAGGGTCTGTCTGAGAATTTAGCCTGACATGTTGTGAGAAGTCTTATTCTTTTTTTTTTTAATTGTTTTATGTTTCTTCTTGAGGGAGAGACAGAGTGCAAGTGTGGGAGGGGCAGAGAGGGAGGGAGTCACAGAATCTGAAGCAGGTTCCGGGCTCTGAACTGTCAGCACAGAGCCCGACGCAGGGCTTGAACTCACGAGCTGCCAGATCATGACCTGAGACCAAGTCAGACGCCCAACTGCCTGAGCCACCCACGCGCCAAGAAGTTTTATTCTTATTTAAACCAGACATGTTGGCTCTAAAACCTGTTTTTATTGTTTTCCACTTGAACATAACATGTCTCCCTAAGTAAATAATTTCTACAGCAGTGCAGCCATAGCTTATATTATTATACTTATATTGCCCCAAAGCTTTTTATATACAAAATATAAGTATGTATTTATTATAAAATTGGACAACTTGGAAACGTAGAATATGGAAATAAAACATCGGTCTACATCCTGTTCTTTAAATATTATAGCATTTTGTTACTTTATTATTTTGTTTGACGGTCCACCTACTAAAGTTCCATTCAGATATGATACAGCTGTATGCATATCTGATTGGAAACCTCATTATTATTTGCAAAGTGAAGTGAACCAGTCTTAGATAAATAACATACACCTGATGGATAGAAACCACAGTAAAGGAAAAGTAAAGTGTCTCAACATTTCAGTGAAGACAAGATTAACACTTAACACAGCACGAA
Source organism: Lynx rufus (assembly GCF_022079265.1). Lineage (NCBI taxonomy): Eukaryota > Metazoa > Chordata > Mammalia > Carnivora > Felidae > Lynx > Lynx rufus. Next base: position 67,897,861 of record NW_025814856.1, on the reverse strand, counting down.
AGACTCAAAATTTCCAAAATAAAACGTTGGTTTCCCAGGAATTGTTAAAAGGATCTCTTATAATAATCTATTTTATTAACTTGTGAATTGGTAGGAATAGTGGAAAATGATGTTTTGCTTCTTCACAAAAGAAACTCTTATCTAAAAAAATTACTTTTACAGAACGTTTCAGTTTTCTTTGTCATGATCTTTCCTCCACCTAGCCGTGTTTCACAGTGTTGATATAGTTATTGTGATTAAAAGAAGAAAACAAACAAAAATCTATTTCAAGGCCCTGCTTCAAATCTGTTTAAGACAGCCAGATAAATAAAATACAAATCCTCTGGTCTGGTACTTTCGATCTGCAAACTTCATCTTCAACAGTAATCCCACATATTTATTTCTTTTTTGTTTTTTCCTTTTTGTTTTTTCTTTGCAGTTGAAATAGAAGGCCAAGTCAGTTTCAGGTATATAACATCATGATTGGACAATCCTATACCTTAGGCACTGGTCCCTGTGACAAGTGTAGCTACCATCTGTCACCACACAAAGTTATTACAATGTTATTGACTGCCTTTCCTATGCCATACTTTTTATCCCTGTGACTCATTTATTTTATAACAGCAAGTTCGTATCTCTTAATCCCCTTTGCCTATTTTGCCCATCCCCCAATCCTCCCTTCTGGCAACAACCAGTTTGTTCTCTGCATTTGAGTCGAGTTCTGCCTGGCAACAACCAGTTTGTTCTCTGCATTTGAGTCGAGTTCTGCTTTTGTTTTGTTTTTTAGATTCCACATGTAGGTAAAGTTATTACCCTTATATTTATTGCAGCTTTATTTACAAGAGCCAAAATATGGAAGCAACCTAAATATCCATGATTAGATGAATGGATAAGGAAGTGCATGTGTGTGTGTGTGTGTGTGTGTGTGTGTGTTTAAATATATAAAATGGAATATAATGCAGGTGTATGACAGGATGAGATCTTGCCATTTATGACAATAGGGATGGACCTAGAGGGTATTATGTGAAGTCATATAAGTGGAACTAAGAAAGACAAATACCATATGATTTCACGCATAAATGGAATCTAAAAACAAAACAAATAAACAAACAAACAAAAAGCAGATTCAAACCTATAAATACAGAGAAGAAACTTATGGCTGCCAGAGGGAAGGGGAATGGGAGAGACAGGCTTCCAGTTATGGAACGAATAAGTCATGGGGACAAAAATTACAGCAGAGGGAAAATAGTCAATGAAATTGTACTAGTATTATATGGTGACACATCATAGGTACAATTGTAACGAGCACAGCACAATGTATAGAGATGCTGAATCACTATGTTGCACGCCTGAAACTAATGCAACATTGCGTGTCACCTACACTCAGGTAAAAATGTAAATTATAAGATAAGAAGAAGTCCTGCCATTTGTGACAACAGGGATGGACCTTGAGGGTCCTTAAGCGAACTAAGTCACACAACGAAAGAAAAATTCCACATAGAATTTAGATTTCCACCCTACCTTTTCCTGGGGCATCACTGGACACTGTTGTAGGCCAGTGTGGCCTAGTGGTAATGAGTTTTCAAGGGTAAAGATTGGTTTGCTCTGTCACTCCCCAATGAAATCTAATAAACAATATGGTACTACCCAAAATTTCCCTGAAGGGGGACACATGCTCAGTCTAGAATGATGGGTAAGTGGGATGCCCACTGGAATAGCTATAGGCCTGTCTGTCTGAAGATGCATTCATACTTTGCCAATTTTGAGCTTAGTATGTCTCCTCTGCAGCCCTGTGATTGCTGTAGACATCACATTGTCTCTGAAGAAAGAGGACTTACAAAGAATTACAGTCTTAGGATTCAACTGTCCCCGTCCATTCTGTCCTACAGAACTGGGTCTAGTCTACGTATCCAAGAGGTGGTGGCCATAAAGCTTATGAGCATTTAACTTCCCTGCACCCTCCTTTCTTCCCTTGGCTTGACCAACAATATCAGATTGTTGTGGATGTGGATGGGTGTGGGGGTAGTGAAGAGGGAAAACTAATGCTTAAAACACAGTCCTATGAAAGTATTCTCTGCCAAATAATTACAAGCCCTTCCAGAATACACAGAAACGACTTCTCTTTGAAACAAACCAAACATTGTCCTTCTCTTTGCATGTTTTAAAAATTTCTCAAATTTCAGTTTAATGAATCCTTCCTCTGCTACTGGGTTATCTCTTGTTCTCTACCTGATGATCCCATATTTGCTCACATTGTGCTTCTAGACTGCCTCCTTTCAGAGATTTGAGGTATTTAAAGGAAAATAAATGGCAAAGTTTGTTGCCAAAGGATAATATTTTTAAAGAGATAAAAATGACTCTCATATGAATAAAAATAATAAAACACTGGGCAATGAAAGATCTGTACTCTGAAAACTATAAACCTGATGGAAGAATTGAAAATGACACAGGTGGAAAGATATTTCATGTTTATGGGTTGGAAGAACAAATGTTGTTAAAATGTCCATATTACCCAAAGCAATCTACAGATTTGATTCACTATCTATCAAAATACCAACATCATTTTTCACAAAACTGGAATGGATACACCCAAAATTTGTATGGAATCACAAAGGACCTTAAATAGCCAAAGCAATTTTGGAAAAAGAAGAACAAAACTGGAGGTATCACAATCCCATATTTTAAGATACTACAGAGCTGTGGTCATCAAAACTGTACGGTATAAAAAATACACACATAGATCAATGGAACAGATAGAAAACCCAGAAATAAACTCACGATCATGTGGTCAATTAATCTTCAACAAAGAAAGCAAGAATATGCAATGGGAAAAAGAAAGTCTTTTCAACAAATGGTGATGGGAAAACTGGACAGCCACTTGCAAAAGAATGAAATTGGACCACCTTCTTACACCATATACAAAAATAAATTAACTCAAAATGGATTAAGAACTTAAATGTGAGACCTGAAATCATAAAAATCCTAGACAAGAGCACAGGCAGTAATTTTTCTGACATCAGCCACAGCAACATTTTTCTAGATATGTCTCACATGGCAAGGGAGACAAAAGCAAAATAAACTATTGGGACTTCATTAAAATAATAATAATAATAATAATAATAATAATAAAAGCTTCTGCATGGTAAAGGAAACAGTTGACAAAACTATAAGGGAACTTACTAAATGGGAGAAAGTATTTGCACATGACATGTCTGATAAAGGGTTAGTATCCAAAATATATAAAGAACTTCTACAAGTCAACACAAAAGCACCAAGACATTCCCCAACGGAAGGCAAGTGCCAGCTTTCATCAACCTAAGAAAGCAGCCTTGATTTCAGGAGGAGCTTGGGAGACAGGCAAGGGGGAGATGGAAGCAAATTTGTCTAATTCTGGTAAGGAAGCAAAGCTCAACTTTTTATGAAATGTTGACATTCAAATGATGGCGAGGCATTTTCAGTGTAAATGGGTGGGTGTAAGTGGCCACTGCACACGTGTGCATGTTTACACTCTTGGAACTGCTTGCTTACACGTGTCCAGCAGCTGTATGCAACACTCTGTAAGACAGTCTACGGGAGCCGGTAGACTTGGATTGGAATCCTGGCTTCCCCTGCTCTAGCTCTCTGACTTTGGGGGAGTTAATTGCATTTTTCGGAGCCTCCAGATTTTCCTCTCTAAACTGAGAATAATGGTGTCTATCACCCTAGTTTGTTTTGATGGTCAAATGTTATGATAGAGGTGACCTAGGTCTGTAAACTGTAAATTCCTCTACAATTCTGTTACTATCCTGATAACCTCCTCCTTCCACTTTGGTGCTCTTCTTCATGAATATACAAAGCCCCTGGGACAAGGGGACACTTCTGGTCCCCCAAATCCTTTCCATTGATTTCTAACCCCTTTCAGTGGGACCTACGATCCCATGAAAATTCACACATACCTTCAGAATAGATGTAACATTTCAGGATGCTTCAAAAGCAAGAAAGTCACTGGAAAATGACACCATCTGTGGATTTAGCTGTGGTTTCAGTCACCAGCTAATGGAGCTTCCTAAATATCTCTCAAAGCTGTAAGACCACTTAGAAACCAACTTGCGGCTTCTTGCATTGAGGCAGTTTATGAAGTAGAAAGGACACAGCCCATACAAGTCAAAGGAAGAGTCTGGTTTTTATCATCTTTTTTTTTTTCATGATTTACTTTGTGATATAGTGTAAACCGCTGTGAAACTGAATCAAGGAAACCTCCTTTAAAATGTATTTGGGAGGTAAGACGGGGAGCATTCCTGCCTACTACCCATGGTCAACTGCAGACCCAACAAGAAGAGACTTACCTTACATTTCCCACAGGGAGTGGCCTACATTACCACCCATGCAGGAGGAAGTTTTTCTCCTCACCCAGCAATAAGCCTAGCCAATAAGAAAATTCTGCAACTGTGTCCATGAGAAACCATCGCTACCCTGAACTCTTGTTTCTTCCAACGGACTTCTGTTCAGAGCAACTCCTCCCATTATCCTTTTTTCTTTTTCGTGTTGCTCTTCTCTGATCTCTGGACTTGAACATGGCTGCCAAGGCTTGCATGTCTCAAGCTGCAGTTCCTTTGCTGTTCCCAAATACACCCATTTTGCTGGTGAAATAACTGGTTCTTTGACCTTTAAGGCCAATAACCCTGAGCTGCAGTGTTGCTGATGTTGTGGTAGTGGTTGTTGTATTTATATATTACGAACAATAATGTTATAGCTGTCCTCCATAACTTTTAGAAATGATGTGAAATCAGCTAAAATGGTGGAAACATGAGATTTGGAAGCATGATGCCTGTTCATAAAACCTGATGCAGAGGAAATCTTTCCTTCCTTCCTTCCTTCCTTCCTTCCTTCCTTCCTTCCTTCCTTCCCTCTTTCTCTCTCTCTCTCTTTTCTTTTCTTTTCTTTTTTTCTTTTTTCTTTTCTGAATTTTTGTTTTTACCTGTATTAGTGGTACCTCCCAGGACATTCATTATGTCCCCAAACCAGTGCCTTCTAGGACACAGTACAGAGAAACAGGAGGTACATTTTGGTTCTGCAAAACAAATCAGCACAGAGCTGCCCTCCAAAGAATTCTCACAGCTTGCTGTAAGCTCTGTGGATCCTTATCTAGATGTTTTTTTGGAAATGGCAATAAAATAAAAACTGCCATCCAAAGCATTTCAGTGGCAAATGGACTGCTACTGACATTGTGATGCTTTATTATACTTTTTTTTCAGAGTAAAACTTATCCATTAAAATGTGTCTTTTGTAAAAGTTCATCAGTGAAGATCATTATAGTTTCCTTAATTGAACTTTTAATTAGACCACAGAGATTATTTTAAATGTTTCTTTTGATTATGTGTTGAGTACTGTGACTTGTTGCCTTTTATAGAAATAGCAGAATTGACATTTATTTCCTTATCTCCTTTAAGGCATTCAGATAAGGATAATTTCATTAGTTCCTGTCTAAATGATATTTCACATCTAGCCCCTAGTGCTAAAAAAAAAAATGGTTTTCAATAGACTGCACAATACATTCTATTCATGTAGACAAATTAACTTAATCAGAATACTGACACAAAGCCTCTGAAAATCCATAATTACAAACAACAAAAAAATCTTCAACATTCTCTTTGAAAAAAGACCATCACACTAAGAAAAAAAAATATAGACCATATTTGGAAGAAAAGTTTCAGTTCTTGTCAATCTTTAGTGAGTTTGCCAAAAGGAAATGTCAATGACATGCTGGTTTTCATCTTTAGATAGTTGCTTCACTATCCACATAATTAATTATTTATTCTGTAGCTCAAACTAATTAGCTTTCTTGTAAGAACAGTATCTTGAAGTTGTAATATTCTTCTAATATTAATGCGATTCTATCAAACAAATCAAACCTGCATGTGATGATTAAGCATGAGAGGTTTTACGTTAAATGATGGACAATTAAAAGTCTGTGAAATCCAACGATCAAATTGCTAGGATGCATTAAAACAAAGCACATCACTGAATTTTCATGACTTCTAAAGAGGAAAGTGTAAAAACTGTTCAATCTATTTTGCTAGATTTTGATTTAGGGGTGAATTGTGAAGCATGAAATCAGGAGAAGTCCTGGGTTCAACTTCCTATTCAAAATCCTTGGGTCAAAAGTATTTGACCACAAAGCCTATATTAAATTAAGCACCTGAAATAGATCTATAGATAGATGGATAGATAGATAGATAGACAGGCTTGCAAAATGTGAGGAATGATCATTTTGAAATCCTTTTAAAAAAGTATATATTACATGGAAACTTTTTTTTTTGGGCATCAGAAATCATGGATGTATACTAAATGGAGAAACAAAGTTTATGTAATTAAGGGAGAGCATACATGACTATATAATCCTAGAATAATCTTTATTATGTTTTCTATTTTTTCTCTATTGTAAAAACTTCGTAGAAATGAAACCATAAGATAGGAGAGCAACGGTGTACATTTTTTTCTGATTAAAACAGTATGTGAGGGGCACCGGGGTGGCTCAGTTGGTTAAGCGTCCAACTTTGCCTCAGGTTATGATCTCGCAGTCTGTGAGTTCAAGCCCTGTGCCAGGCTCTGTGCTGACAGCTCAGAGCCTGGAGCCTGCTTTGGATTCTATCTCCTTCTCTCTCTGCCCCTCCCCTGCTCAAGCCCTGTCTCTGTCTCTATGTCTGTCTATCTCTCTTGAAAAGAAATAAACATTAAAACAGTATGTGAGAATACCCTTCCTTACAGAGTCTCAGAAAACCACAATATAAAGCATGTATGGTTAAAGTCTGGGTTTTGCTGTTGTTGTTATTGTTGTTTTGTGTTTTCTTTTAATGTTTATTTTTTTTTAATTTTTTTAACGTTTTTATTTATTTTTGAGACAGAGAGAGACAAAGCATGAACGGGGGAGGGGCAGAGAGAGAGGGAGACACAGAATCAGAAGTAGGCTCCAGGCTCTGAGCTGTCAGCCCAGAGCCCGATGCGGGGCTCGAACTCACGGACTGTGAGATCGTGACCTGAGCTGAAGTCGGACACTCAACCGACTGAGCCACCCAGGCACCCCTTAATGTTTATTTTTAAGAGAGAGAGAGAGAGTGTGTGTATGTGATGGAGTGTGAGCAGGGAAGGGTAGAGAGAGGGGGAGACACAGAATCCGAAGCAGGCTCCAGGCTCTGAGCTGTCAGCACAGACCCGGACATGGGGCTCGAACTCACAAACCCTGAGATCATGACCTGAGCTGAAGTCAGACACTCAACAGACTGACCCACCCAGGGGCCCCTATGCCCTGTTTTGATGTTTAACAGTGAAACCACTCAAAATTTAGTCTGCATGGGGCCTGGCTCTCTTTGTGTAGTTACTTGTGTAGATATCCCCCCCCCCCTTGTGGTTGGGAAGGCTTATGCTGTGGGTTATGAACTGGGTTGTCATGAGGAAACATGCGAGGACCCCCTCTGTGCATGTCATTGCTACGAGAAAAGAAACCCTCCTCCTGGGAGGATGTTTAGGGTTTGTTTGTTTGTTTCCTCCTTTAGGCCATTTTCACTGACACCCAAGCTGGTGTGGCCTCCACGCCCTCGTGGTCTCCACAACGTGTACCTTTGAAACATGGAATTTACTTTTACTTTTCACGCCATGCTTTCTTTGCGAGGTAGGGATGGTTTGAGGGAGACTCGTCCCAAGACTCTGTAGCTGCCAAAACCGAAAGCTTGAAAGCTGCATCAAATAATCTACACACAGTTGTCAATAAGACAGAATCCTGGAGCCCGTTTGCTCATTGTGCTTCTAGAGAACTAGGCATGAAAATGTCCTCAGGAAATCGGTGTTGTAGCACATGCATTTCCCCTGCCGGGTGGCCTGAAGGGTTAACATGAGGCTGATTTGCCTCATCCTTGTCAGGGGCATGTGGGACATAGTAGACGGTGGTCCAAGATAGGGGCCGGCCCTCCAGGGTTGCTTGGTGTGAATCTTTCAGTTTTCTGATGGACCAAACAGCTGTACCATATGCACACGTCTTCAATTCCCTGCTTTAATAATATCAGCTAAAAATGTCTCTCAGCTAGGTGTCTTCTATTTTATTTTTATTTAGAGAGTTGAGACGGAGAAGGAAGGAAGGAAGGAAGGGAGGAAGGAAGAGAGGAAGGAAAAAAAGAAGGAACGGAGGAAGGAAGGAAGGAAGGAAGGAAGGAAGGAAGGAAGGAATAAGGAAGGAAAGAAAGAAAGAAGAAGGAAAGCAGGGAGGGAGGAAGGGAGGAAGGGAGGAAGGAAGGAAGGAAGGGAGGAAGGAAGAGAGGAAGGAAAAAAAGAAGGAACGGAGGAAGGAAGGAAGGAAGGAAGGAAGGAAGGAAGGAAGGAAGGAATAAGGAAGGAAAGAAAGAAAGAAGAAGGAAAGCAGGGAGGGAGGAAGGGAGGAAGGGAGGAAGGAAGGAAGGAAGGGAGGAAGGAAGAGAGGAAGGAAAAAAAGAAGGAACGGAGGAAAGAAGGAAGGAAGGAAGGAACGGAGGGAGGAAGGAAGAGAGGAAGGAAAAAAAGAAGGAACGGAGGAAGGAAGGAAGGAAGGAAGGAAGGAAGGAAGGAATAAGGAAGGAAAGAAAGAAAGAAGAAGGAAAGCAGGGAGGGAGGAAGGGAGGAAGGAAGGAAGGAAGGGAGGAAGGAAGAGAGGAAGGAAAAAAAGAAGGAACGGAGGAAAGAAGGAAGGAAGGAAGAAAGGAAGGGAGGAAGGAAGAGAGGAAAGAAAGAAAGAAAGAAAGAAGAAGGAAGGCAGGGAGGGAGGAAGGGAGGAAGGGAGGAAGGAAGGAAGGGAATGGGAAAGAGAGAGAAGTAGAGGAAGGCCAAGGGAGGAAAGAAGAAGACAGACACAGAGGCAGAGAAGGAAACAGAGAGAGAGATAGAGAGAGAGAGAGATGTGTGGTTGCCAGAGCTGTGACTAGACTCGAACATGTCGGTATTTCTCACTGCAGCCAAAACTGACAGCTGGCCTGAGTCTCTTCGGGGATGTAGATGCAAGTGATTTCTGTGGCACATAATCTCTGCAACCCTCCACTCTGCCATCCCCGAGGACTCAGTCACTCCCTGTTTTGGCCGAGTTCTTAATGCCAAATGTAAGCATCTGCATAATTTGTCTCCGAAACCTCTTTGCTCCGACACAGATGCGTGCCAAAAACAGATGGGTGGATCCTTCACATAAGCAAATTCTTTGCTTCGTGCCATAAATATTTACCGAGCCCCTACTACGTGCTTGTCACTGCTTTAAGAGCTGGAGTTACAGCACGAGCCAAGATTCCTCTTCTCAGAAAGCTTGCGTTCTAGGTGACACATACAACCGTACATAGCTTTTGTCAATATTGTTTTTGTGTAGTGGAAAGTTTATCACGTTTACTTCAGACACAACGAACGATCTGGAATTAAAAAACAAAGAAATATGTTTTATTTTCCCCCAGTAACCATGCTAAACTTCTTACAAACTAAATCATTAAAAACTCAAAACTATGATATTAAAAAGAAATCCTTAGGTGAATCGTTGACAAAAAATATCAAATTACATAGGAATATTTTTTCCATGTTTATTTATCTTGGAGAGAAAGATAGAGTGTGGGTGGAGAAGGGGCAGAGAGAGAGGGAGACACAGAATCGGAAGCGGGCTTCAGGCTCCGAGCTGTCAGCACAGAGCCTGACGCGGGGCTCGAACCACAAACCATGAGATCATGACCTGAGCCGGAGTCGCACGCTTAACCGACTGAGCCAACCAGGCGCCCCAGGAATAATTTTTAAAATGGAGAAGGTTTTTACTTACAAAAGTACAGAACTCTGCAGTAAAAAAATATTGGGAGAAACCAGTAAACAGAGGGAAAAAAAAAAAAAAAGAAACCTAGTATTTCCTTATTTGTAGCTAAAGAAAGTGATTCCGAGACAGGTTAAGACACTTGCCAAAGAGTAAAGGGTAAGTGACACTCAGGAATTCAAACTCAGCTGACTTTGAGTTTGTAGTGCTTGTTTTATGCCCCGCAGGTAGCTGCCTCTGGGTCACTGCTCAACTTCTCAATTCCTCAGTCTTTCTACTCTCTCTTGGATTCTCTGTGATCATATTGGGCACATCTATTTATTATCCTCCGTTCTTTTTGAAAATTTATCTCATTGCTCTAATCCAACCAAACACAGACTAGATTCCTCAGAAGGCATCCTAAACTGGATGAAAGCCCAGGCCACCCAGATGAATTCAGTGGGGTTCCTCTAGGGGTCCAGGCTTCCTTATGTCTCTCCTTCCCTTCTGGTAAAACCGAGTCTGCTAAGGGTATATGGTTTTGGATGTGTATGAAGAGATTCTGGGATCCAGAGATATCTTTATGGAAATATAAACTATTGCTACTTCTGTATGGATTAAATGGACTCTGATCTTACCGTCTAGAAAGTATGGAAGGGATTTCTGCCAGGTCACTGAACAGAATATGTGCTAATTCCAAAAAACAGACACATAGACCAATGGAATAGAATAGAAACCCCAGAACTAGACCCACAAACGTATGGCTAACTAATCTTTGACAAAGTAGGAAAGAATATCCAATGGAAAAAAGACAGTCTCTTTAACAAATGGTGCTGGGAGAACTGGACAGCAACATCCAGAAGATTGAAACTAGACCACTTTCTCATACCATTCACAAAAATAAACTCAAAATGGATAAAGGACCTGAATGTGAGACAGGAAACCATCAAAACCCTAGAGGAGAAAGCAGGAAAAGACCTCTCTGACCTCAGCCGTAGCAATCTCTTACTTGACACATCCCCAAAGGCAAGAAAATTAAAAGCAAAAATGAACTACTGGGACCTTATGAAGGTAAAAAGCTTCTGCACAGCAAAGGAAACAACCAACAAAACTGAAAGGCAACCAACGGAATGGGAAAAGATATTTGCAAATGACATATCGGACAAAGGGCTAGTATCCAAAATCTATAAAGAGCTCACCAAACTCCACACCCGGAAAACAAATAACCCAGTGAAGAAATGGGCAGAACATGAATAGACACTTCTCTAAAGAAGACATCCGGATGGCCAACAGGCACATGAAAAGATGCTCAACGTCGCTCCTCATCAGGGAAATACAAATCAAAACCACACTCAGATATCACCTCACGCCAGTCAGAGTGGCCAAAATGAACAAATCAGGAGACTATAGATGCTGGAGAGGATGTGGAGAAATGGGAACCCTCTTGCACTGTTGGTGGGAATGCAAATTGGTGCAGTCACTCTGGAAAACAGTATGGAGGTTCCTCAGAAAATTAAAAATAGACCTACCCTATGACCCAGCAATAGCACTGCTAGGAATTTACCCAAGGGATACAGGAGTACTGATGCAGAGGGGCACTTGTACCCCAATGTTTATAGCAGCACTCTCAACAATAGCCAAATTATGGAAAGAGCCTAAATGTCCATCAACTGATGAATGGATAAAGAAATTGTGGCTTATATACACAATGGAGTACTACATGGCAATGAGAAAGAATGAAATATGGCCCTTTGTAGCAACATGGATGGAACTGGAGAGTGTGATGCTAAGTGAAATAAGCCATTCAGAGAAAGACAGATACCATATGTTTTCACTCTTATGTGGATCCTGAGAAACTTAACAGAAGACCATGGGGGAGGGGAAGGGAAAAAAAGTTAGAGAAGGAGGGAGCCAAACCTCCCTTAGTTTTAGGAAAAACTAAAACAAGCCATAACAATTCTTGTCTTCATGGAGACTTGTACATGCATAGCTTCCATTTTCTTTCTTTTTTTTTTTTTTAATGTTTATTTATTTTTGAGACAGAGAGAGACAGAGCATGAATGGGGGAGGGTCAGAGAGAGAGGGAGACACAGAATCCGAAACAGGCTCCAGGCTCTGAGCAGTCAGCACAGAGCCTGATGCGGGGCTTGAACTCACGGACCGCGAGATCATGACCTGAGCCGAAGTCGGACGCTTAACCGACTGAGCCACCCAGGCGCCCCTAGCTTCCATTTTCATATGCATAACTCCTTGATGGTAAATGACGCAGATAATAGGTGACATTGTTAAAAATACTATGAAGAGTAAAAATAAGCATTATCACAGGGAACTAAGTGTTTGGAGAGGTATTTTTTTTTAAGTTTATTTATTTTGAAAGAGAGAGAAGAGTAAAAATAAGCATTATCACAGGAAACTAAATGTTCGGAGAGGTATTTTTTTGTTAAGTTTATTTATTTTGAAAGAGAGAGAGAGCCCACGCAGACATGCAGAAGAGGGCCAGAGAGAGGGGGAGAGACAGAATCCCCCACAGGCTTTGCACTGTCAGGGCAGAGCCTGACCCTGGGTTCAAACTCACAAACGGTAAGATCATGACCTGAGTTGAAATCAAGAGTCGGTCACTTAACCAACCACCTGGGCACCCAGGTGCCTCCTGACAGGTATTTTATATTTAGAAATAAACCACACTGGGGGTTCCTAGGTGGCTCAGTCGGTTGAGTGTGCAACTTCGGCTCAGGTCATGATCTCATGGTTCATGAGTTCGAGCCCCGCATCGGGCTCTGTGCTGACAGCTCAGAGTCTGGACCCTGCTTCAGATTCTGTGTCTCCCTCTCTCTGTGCCCCTCCTCCACTCATGCTCTGTCTCTGTTTCAAAAATAAATAAACGTTAAAAAAAATAAATAAACCACACTGATATTTGAGAATGGACAAAGTTGAAATAGTGTTTATTCCTCCAGGGACTAAACAGAAATACACAAAATAGGGAAATGAAATTTACGTTGCATTTATATACGTCTTGAAGATATTGATGCTTTTAAGTATTAAAATGTATTGAAATGCTATTCTCAATTCTCTGGTATTCTAAAACATAGAGCATTGTAACTGTTACTTAGAAAGACAAAGATAACACAACCTAAATTTTGAACCCAAAACGATGGTGCAGGGCTTATAAAAACAGCCAATATTCTCAGTCACATTCTTTCTTCTAGGAAATTCTCACATTTAATGTCTGTATCAGGTGAAAATACATGAACTAAAATAACAAATGTAGTGCTCAGGTCAAATGATTTTCGACTTGGGCTTTAAATTCTCTGACTCAGAACTTTAGCCAGGTTGGCTAAACATTAAATGAAATGACTTTTTCTATGTCTTTCCTTTTCAGTTTCTCCTCTGTCATGTTTACACCGATGCTGTGTCTATCTGTCTGTCTGCCTTTCTGGAGTCCATGTAAGCCACACGGCTGAACAACATGTTCTTGAAGGGAAAACAATCCTTTGCTAAGAGAGCCAAAACATACCATTGTGAGAATAGAAGAATCAGGACTCATTCAATGAGGCGCAGAGTTCTCGTCTGTTTTCTGTGAAATATGACCATTGAGACACGGTTCTTGGCTAAGGGTCTTACTTGGCTGGAAAAGAATACCTCTGCGGAAAGATTAAGAAATATTCAACAGAGGGGGAGGAAGAAAAGGCAAGGATGGCGGGGGGCGGTGTTGGCTGGAATAGGGGCTCACTCACATATAATGTGACTGTTGTTAGTGACAAGCTTCATGCCACGTGCCCAGAAGAATAGAACACAGCATGCTGACATTGTCTTTTATTAACAGGCCCAGTAAAGATAATTTGAACATTATAAAAATGATTATTTTAAGTGTCAAAGCTAACCAAGAGTGGTGGGCTCTTAATTCAAGTGGAATTATACCAATGGGTGGGTTGCACTTGAAAATAAGTAGCTACTTGGAGGAAGAGACCAAGTGTAAGAGTTTGGGAAAATAAATTCTGATGAGTGGTTAAAAAAGAAGAAAAGGTCAATGATCTAACCATGCGTGACTTTATTTCGCAATGCAATTCTCACCTTGAAAATTGTTATATTTTTATTAAAATTGGAGTATATTTTCCCTAAACCATATGGAAAAAAAGCAAAATAATAACGCTAAGCACCTTTCTCCTCTTTGCCCTTTTAGAGGCTAACTTTGCTTTTTCTTATACGAATGTAACTAGTCCTCACAGGGCCCTTCTGCTTCTTTGGGTGCACCCCTTATGTTCCTAAGAGTCACCTCTCCACTTGACTCAAGGGCAGGATAATGTGCCAGCTACGCCACTCAAGGACAAGATTCAAACCAGATGGCTTTCACTCTTACATCGCCATTTTTTTTCCCTTCCACTGATTCATTATCGTCTACATGTAAACATGCTGCTGTTAATCATTTTGGTTTTTTTTTAATCAATTTAAAAATATCACCTTGGGTGATAGCACCTTGCCTGGGTGGCTCAGTCGGTTAAGCTCCCGACTTCGGCTCAAGTCATGATCTCTCGGTTCATGGGTTTGAGCCCCGCGTGGGGCTCTGTGCTGACAGCTCAGAGCCTGGAGCCTGTTTCGAATTCTGTGTCTCCCTCCCTCTCTCTTCCCCTCTCCCACTTGTGCTCTGTCTCTGTCTCTCAAAAATAAATACATGTATATATATGAAAAAAAATCGTCTTGACTACGCCTCCTTCACCAGCCCCAGCCCCACTTTTGCATCTACAGCCGACCACCTACTGAGGATGGTCTAACGAACTCTCTGGACTTTCCCTTGCTCTCATTTTCTCTTGAAACCATTTCACTCAATCTCAGAAGAGCCAAGTGAAACCACTTACAATAATGTCCCCAATAACTGTTGTCATTTAAATCTAATAATCAATTCTCAGCCCCAGATTCCCCTCTCCTCCTTGAAAGACCTTCTTCACACAGCTTCTGTGGTATCACATTATCCTGGTGTTTTTTTCTACATTTTTCTACATATTTTCTACACTGGCTTCCTCTTACTTTTGCTGGTTCCTGCTCATCTTCCTAAACTCACAGCTCGTGGAAATCCATGACTCACAACCCACAATTCAGTCTTTCAGTGAACTCATACATTCTCAGATGTTTAAAATATCCTCCAACCACTAAGGACATCCAAAAACATATTTCCAAGGCAGATTTCTCTCTTTAAGTTTGGATGTCATACACACCTGCCCACTCTATTTTCCCAGGAATGTTTCTCAGGCAACCACCTTTAACATGTTGTCATCTCAACTCTTAACCTCTCCTCTTTCAATGTTTTCCAACTCTGCAAATAATACCTCCTTTTTTTTTTTCTTTCAGGTACTCAGGAATCATATTTGATTCCCTTTCTTTTTCACATCTTAGAATGTTCATTCAAGCCCCCACTGACTTTCCTTAGTTTATAGGAATAATCTTGACTAGTCTCTTTTATGATCACTGACTTTTATTTATTTTAGTCCTTGCATGGGTGTACACACACACACACACACACACACACACACACACACACACAAACACACTACAGCAGAGTTTCCATAATCTTATTTTACCTTTTCTAGTCTCATATTCTACTGTCGGGCTCAACCTAAATTTATTAACCTATCGATTCTTGATAGGATATTCGTTTTCAACTTTTGCCATTGGAACAGCGTTTCAAAAAAGTGACCTTGCATAAAATGTCATTTTCCTTGTGTTCATGAATTTAGGCAAAGACAACTCTTAGGTGTTGGATTATTAGGCTAAAGGTTAAACGAACCTACAGTTGTGGTCCCCTCCCTCTCTATAGGTATTGTACTGAATTTTATTTCCACAAGCAAAGTATGAGAAAAATTGTTGCCCACAATTCGCCAACAGAGAGTTATTATCAAACATTTAAAATTTACTGTTCACTTTACGTAGGTGAAAAATATGTCCTTGGGGAAGTTTAATAGGTATTTCTCTTATTATGTAAAAGGATCAATATCATTTCATGTTTAAATATCGTGAATATTTCCCTCTTTGTGAACTTTTCTTAAAATGCCTTTTGCTTGATTTTCTTTTGGCACCTTTGTCTTCCTAATCATTCCCTAGAACTCTTGAAATGTTAAGAGAACAGCTTTTTGTGACACCATTGAACCTATTTCTGCCCCCTAATTTGTCATCTGTATCTTAACATTGTCAATGATGTCTTGAACACACAAAAAAGTTCCTTTTAGTTGTTGTTATTGTTATTTTTCTTATGTTGTCTAGTTCAGTGTGGTCAACATTTTCTTTAATGAATTCTGGAGTTCTGCGTCCCTAAGGAAATTTTTTTTGCCATTTTAATGTCAGAAAGAAATGCTTTCAGATTTTCCTTCATAATTTGAGGGTTTTATGCTTCATATTTAAATTGCTCAACCAGTCAAGAATTTATTTTGTTACAGGCTATGATACATAAATAGAAGTTTGTTTTGTTTTCAAATAGCTATCTAGATATCCATGCATCTTAATTGAATGATGACTTTGCATGTCAAAGTTTCCATAGCATAAGGTCCTATATGTAATTGTGCGTAATTTTAGAGTTTCTACTCCACCTGGTTTGTCTTAGTCTCTCTGTGCACACTGGAACCACCCTCTTTTGATACATTAAGCTTATTAATATGTCCTCATAAATGGCAGGATTAGTCTCACGTTGATTCCCCCCCCCCCCCTAAACTCTCTGGTGGTTCTTTTTCGCTTATAGCTCCATAGAAACTTTACATTTTGATTTTCTAGTTCCAATGATCAGATACCTATGTTTCTACATTGGGATTTTACTGAACTTCAATCTTTACAATTAGGCAATTTTTATGCAAAAGCATGTCTTTTAGTTTATTTTGTCTGTATCCTTCAGTTTTTTTAAACATTTTCTTGAATTCTAATTTGCATTTCGTCGTTACTTTATTATTGAGAAAACTACAGATATAAATAGATTAATTTTGTACCCTGTTTTTTAGTAAATTATTTTCTGAGTATTTAACTGAATTCATTTTTAAATTAAATGTATTATATCTCCTGTAATTTTTGTACCTCAATATCTTCCTTTCACCACCACCACCCCCCCCCCCACCCGGCCCCGAGTTTTATTGGCTGGAGATTGCAGAGAGCATTAAACAGCAATGCAGTCACTCATTGTTTTTCATACAGCTCTCATTGTTTTTCTTAATTATTTTTTAACGTTTATTCAGGTTTGACAGACTGAGAGCGTGAGCGGGGGAGGAGCAGAAAGAGAGGGGAGACAGATTCTGAATCAGGCTCCAGGCTCTGAGCTGTCAGCACAGAGCCTGATGCCGGTCTTGAACTCACAAACTGTGAGATCCTGACCTGAGCCGAAGGCGGCTGCTTAACCGACTGAGCCACCCAGGCGCCCCTGCAGCTCTCATTTTTAGTCACAGGATTGCGTCCACTGGGTCCCCATAAAGCAAGGTACTGGGTTTAGCCTGAGAGATATATTTTACCAAGTTAAAAACAAGTCTAATTGACCTTAACAATGTCCACACAATAAATTTATTGTTATGTATTTTGCTGTTGGTGTAGGTTTAAATCAGGAATCCTTGTTTAATTTTGTCATAGCCCCTTGGACATCATTAGGTATCTTTGATTTTAGGTATATTATAATAACAGATTTACTAATATCAAAACTCCCAATACTCTTTGAAGAACTTCACCTGCTCATAACTGTGTGGTTCTTTTTATTTCCTTTTATTCCAGTATTTTGAAATTATATATATTAGGAAAATTGATCTATGCTTCTATGCTTTCCTTCGTTTTGTCTTTCTTTCCAACACCTGTAAAATTGTAGTATCAGCGTTATTGTAAATATGTCTTATAAAATGTACATGTTTTGAAACATCCTGAAATAAAATGAAAGATTAAAACCTACTGTAATAGTCTGTTGTTTTTTGTTTTATTTATTTATTTTTTTGGTTTTGTTTTTGAAGTGAGAGTAGAGTTTATTGAAGATCTAGAAAGAGAGCAGATATAAGCAGTGTCTGGCAGGCTCGGAAAGAAAAGGAGAGAGGTTTGTCTTTCCTTGGGATCTGGGTGTTACAGGTGGGTGGGAGAGACGCTGGCCTTGTCTCTTGGGAGTCCAAGAATGAAGCTCGAGGACAGCAGAGAGTAAGGAAACTGATAGAGTTTACTGAGTGAAAGTAGAAAGCTCTCAAGAGTGAGAGGGGTCCCAACTGCGTTGCCGGAAAGAATTTTTCTTTTCATGATTTATTCAAATTCTCTTCTAAAACAGTTTAATCCTACTGCTCTTTTTATGACCTAGATCTTAGAATATTGGTTAAATTGCATGATGCATTTATATATATTCTACTTTTTTTTAAGTTTATTTATTTGTATGAGAGAAAGAGAGAGAGAGAGAGACAATGCAAGTGGGGGAGGGGCAGCGTGGGAGGTGGGAGTACAGAGAATCCCAAGCAAGCTCTACCCTATCAGCACAGAGCCCAATACCAGGATCGAACTCAGGAAACCATGAAATCATGACCTGAGCAGAAACCAAGAATCGGACACAACCAACTGAGCCGTCCAGGCGCCCCTATATATATATATTTTCTACTTCTGCAACTTTAGATCTTCTTTTTTTTTAGCAAGTGATAGTTTCATAAAAAACTCTCCCTGGGTTTTCAAAAGTATTTGCGTGACAATAAGCCAAGGTACTAATTTAAAACCCTCAGTTTATGTATTTACATTTATTTTTTCATTTGAAATTTTATATTTTGTTCTCATGTTTAGATTTGTTTTCTATTTTATATTATTTCAAAGCTTTAATAAATATTTATTACTGATCTTTTTAACATTTTTTCTGGTGTTTTGTTTATTGGATCTTTCTGTTATATTTTTATTCACTTTATTGCTCATTTCCTAACACTTTTACCTGTATGCTTAAGTCACTTATTTTATTATTTGGTAGATAATTTTTTCTCCAAGCCTTATTTTGGTTATAGACCATATTGGATATATAACCTGTTATTTATAATCTTTCTCGACTTTTTCTATAAAATTGTTATTAATTTTTTTCTTGACTTATGATTCTTTTATTCATATTGGATATATAACCTGTTATTTATAATCTTTCTTGACTTTTTCTATAAAATTGTTATTAATTTTTTTCGTGACTTATGATTCTTTTATTCATTTTTAAAATGTATATTCATTTTTGAGAGAGGGAGAGAGAGTGTGAGCAGGGGAGAGGCAGAGAGAATGGGAGACACAGAATCCAAAGCAGGCTCCAGGCTCTGAGCTGTCAGCACAGAGCCCAATGCGGTGCTTGAACCCATGAACCTGATGATCATGGTTCATGACCTGAAATCATCACTGGAGATCATGACCTGAGCTGAAGTCCAAGACTTAACTGACTGAGCCACCCAGGTGTCTGGACTTATGATTATTTTAAAAGAAAATCTCTTACGTTTCATAAAAACTTTTTTTTTCTTTTCTTGTATTGATTTTGTTTTTAAACTTTAATTTTTATTCCTGTACTATATTTCCATTTGTTCTCTATACATAAGAGTCTGTTTCTCGGTTTGCCTCTTTGTTTTTTCACCTGCCATAATTTGTTTTGTTTCTTAAATTCCACATAAGAGTGAAATCATATGGTATCTGTGTTTCTCTGATTTATTTCGCTTAGCATAATACTCTCTAGGGGTACCTGGGTGGCTCAGTCAGTTAAGCCTCTGACTTCAGCTCATGCCTAGTGAATTCAAGCCCTGAGTCAGGCTCTGTGCTGACAGCTCAGAGCCTGGAGCCTGCTTCAGATTCTGTCTCCCTCTCTCTGACCCTTTCCCACCCACATTCTGCCCCTTTCTCTCAAAAATTAATAAATGTTGAAAAAAATTTTTAATAAAGAAACAATACTCTCTAGCTCCATCCACGTGTTGCAAATGGCAAAATTTCATTCTTTTTCATGGCGGAGTAATACTCCATTAGATACCATATCTCCTTTGTCCATTCAACAGTCCTTTGACACTTAGGCTGTTTCCATAATTTGGTTATCATAGATAATGCTACTGTAAACATTAGGGTGCATCTATCCCTTTGCCTAAAGTATTTTTGTGTTCTTTGGGTAAATACCTAGTAGTGCCATTGCAGAGTCCCAAGGTAGCTCTATTTTTAATTTTTGAGGAACTTCCATAATGTTTTCCAGGGTGGCTGCACCAGTTTTCATTCCCACCAACAGTAGAAGAGGGTTCCCCTTTCTCCCCCGCCTCACTAACACTAATGAGATTTCATTTCTGAGCTGCAATGGTTTAATGTTTGTTCCCTGAAAAAATCATATTGAAATCCTCATCCGGAAGGTGGTGGTATTAGAAGGAGGGACTTTCCAGAACTTGTGTATGTCAGGAGGGTGGAGCCATCATGAATAGAAATAGTTCCTTGTAAAATGGCCTCCAGGGATCCTCCCACCATGTGCGGAGTCAGCTATGAACAGAGGAAAAGGCCCTCGCCTCACCGTGCTAGAACTCTGGCTTACACTTTCCAGCCTCCAGAGCTGTGAGAAATAAACATGTGATGTTTATAAGCTACTCAGCCTGGTATTTTATTATCACAGCCTAATGGACTAAGACATACCCTTCTACATGTGTGACTTTTGAAGTATGCCAGGGACTTTTAAAAAAAGAATAGTCCCTTATTGCATCATCTAAGGTATAGATTTTGTGTTCAGTTATTAAGATAACAACTAAAAATGTTTTTCTTGTTTGTTTTTGTCTGCGAACAATATGATATATTAATATCTTCTATTCAATAGGTTTCCTTCAATTTCTCATTTAATTTTTATAATTTTACTTTATAAAATTGCAGTGTTATTTGTTGCTTACATGAGTGTAGTTACCACTTTGATCTTAAACTTTTTGCAAATAAAGTGATTTTTTTTTTAATGTATTTAAAGTGTGGCTTCTCTGGGCACCTGGGTGGCTCAGTCAGTTAAGCATCTGACTTGAGCTCAGGTCATGATCTCACGGTTCATGAGTTCAAGCCCCGCATCAGGCTCTGTGCTTCAGATTCTGTGTCTCCCTCTCTCTCTGCCCCTCTGCTGCTCATGCTCTCTCTCTGCCTCTCAAAAAATGAGTGAAGGTTAAATTTTTTTTTAATTAAAAAAATAAAGTGTGTCTTCTAAATAGTACCTTTCTGTTTTTCAGATGACAAGCTTTTACTTAACTTTCATTTACGTTTTCTGGTATGAACATGCACAAGTTTTTGCTTTTTGAATTGTTTTAATACTTTATAATGTTTTTCTGAAATTGTTTTATTTCAATATTTCATGTAGAATACAGAGTTGGACTTTACATGATGAGTCAAGCAAATATCATTTTTTGAAAATTTTTTAATGTTTATTCATTTTTGAGAGTGTGAGCAGGGGAGGGGCAGAAAGAGAGGGAGACACAGAATCCAAAGCAGGCTCCAGGCTCGGAGCTGTCAACACAGAGCCTGACAAGGGGGCTGGAACTCACAACTGCAAAATCATGGCCTGAGCTGAAGTTGGACGCTTAACTGACTGAGCCACTCAGGCTCCCCATAACGAAAATCATTTTTAATGGTAATTTAAGTGCTTTTATATTTAGTGATATGATAGCAATGCTTTATTGTTTGATATTTCTGTGTACATTTTTATTTTTATTTTTTCACACGGAGATACATTTGGCGCGTTTTTGTGCACAGCGTTCTGGGTTTAAGAAGATTTGTATTTTTATTCTAGTAGTTGCCTTCATTGTCGTATCTTCATATTATACACCCAGTTATTTATTTTGTAATGTAGCCTCTGTTTTTTCTTCTTGTCCTTTCTTTTATTCTGCCAAAGAATTTAGGAATTGTCTATTTGTGATTCTGTATTTATTTGGATCGCGTGTCTTCCTCGTGTAGCCTATCCGCTCTATCTCTACCTGGTTTTCCCGGGTCGTGGATCTTATTGAAATCAAAATGTGTATATTTGGTATTGAGAGGTAGACCATCAGCTACAGGGTCTTTTTAGAATTTTTGAAGATCTGGTGCCAAAAATGATTCGTTTTTATTTTTTTCTCATACATGGCAGCTTGCTGATTCCGGAGAAGCACAATTTCGTCTCTCCCCTCTTAGGGTGTTTGGCTGGGCGTGACAATTAATTTGACACAGACAGATGAACAGGAGGAAAGCATACAGATTTATGTGATGTTAGTTTTATGAGCCTAAGGAGACATTATAGGAAAATCAAGACCACAAAATGTGGCAAAACTGAAGTGCTTTTCTCTACTAGGTTGAACAAAGGGAGGCAATGGAAGAAAAGCAGGTGCATATGTGACGAGGCTACAGAAAGAGGAGTTACTTTAACAAGGTCTTTGTACAGAATTCTCTCAGCCTCCACTCCGTGTCTCCGGCAATAAGAATGTTCCTTTCTTCCTGGAACAGGGAGAACATGTTTCACTTGGGAATTTGATCTCCCGCTTTCGGGAAGAAAATGGGAGATCGGAATGTTCTCCATGTGCCTGCTTTGTTTAAAGTATCTTTAGCTCAAGTCGTCTTTATGCCAAAATGACACATTTTGGGCTGGCAGATTCATCCACTCTTCCCTGCTTTGTTCATTTGTGGATTTTCATCATTCTGAGTGGTTTGGGCAATTCTTACATACAATTTAACTTCAAAGTTCAAAGCAGTTCAGTGTAGCTGAAAATGGAGTTCACAGATTATTTTTCCACTGCAACTTTTGCTTCTGTGTGACATCCAGGAGGGAACAAAGGAAAATCCTATTCTCCAGCCACTGCTTCATAGGAGAAGCATTTTATTGTCTACCTTCTGTCTGCTTCATATCAATATCCATTTTTGTTTATTTTGTTGACTGCTAAATGTTCAAACTTCACAACCGTGCTTGGGATGCATGAAGTCCTCAGTAACCATTTGTTGAATGACTACATTAATAAACATAAGCAATCCTGCCTTGGATGATGACTTATCTATGGATCTCAGTGTTAAGGAAATTTATCAAAGACAAGACTCCGTTTGACTGAATTTAACGTTAAAAGATGCTATAATAATGCTCGGGTTGTTTTTCCTCTCTACAGTTTTCTTTCTAATTGAACTTCCAATCTACCAAGTTATTTGGTGCCGTTGGTTGATTTGTGGTTTTAGATGGTTTTGGAAGAATTCAAATGAAGTTCCTATGACTGTCCATGTCAAAGTCCTTGTAGAAATGTATACTTCCATTTATTTGGGGTAAATATCAAATAGTGAAATGGTTGGATTGTGTGGTAGGAATATATGCTTTTTTTAACTTTTTATTTTGAGATAATTGCAGACATGCAGTTTCTGTTAATTTCCTATTGCTGATGCCACAAATTGTCACATATCACAAACTTCCTTGTTTCAAACAATACAAACTTGCCATAATATAGTTAAGGAGGTTAAAAGTTTAAAATGTGTCTCTCTGGGCTAAAATTGAGTGATTCACAGGACTTCGTTCCTCCTGGAGGACCTAGAAGAAAATCTGTGCCTTGCTTTTTCAATTTCTAGGGGATTTCCTTATTCTTGAGCTCCAAGACATCGCTCTGGCTTCTGTTGTCTTTGTCACATCTTCTTCTCTGACTCTAACTCTCAGGTGCACCTCTAATAAGGGCTCTTGTGATTATACTCTGCCAACACAGATTCCAGGACAATTCTCTTTAAAATTCTCAATCCAATCACATCTGGAATGTTCATATAGGTTATCAATTCACAGATTCTGGAGATTAGAACACGGACATGTTGCAAGGACTCTTTATCTTATCACAGTCTGCTCTGTGGTCTCCAAAGATTATTCTGTCCCACACCCCATCCCAACGTCACCCAAAGGCTCAAACCCTCCATTATCAAGCCAAAGTCCAAAATTTCATATAAATCTCATCAGCTCAAAAGTTCCAAATCCAACCTTTTAAATAATCTAACTCAAATATGGGTGAGGCTCTGGGTATAATTAATTCACCCGTAGAGCACAATTCCTCTCTGTCAACCTGTGAAACCTGAGAAATCATTTGACAGTCTTACTGAGGATGTCTTGTAGTGGTGAGTGGTCTTTCTCTCACTGCTATCAATATCCTCTCATCGTCTTTGATTTTTGGTACTTTGATGACCACGTATCTTGGTTGACTCTGAGTTTATCCTACTTGGAGTTCAATGAGTTCCTTGTATTTGTACCTCCATATCTTTGTTCAAATTTGGGAAGTTTTTGGACATTTTTTCCCTTTAAATAATCTTTCTGTTCCTTTCTCTCTTTCTTTACTTTTGGGTTTCCAGTTATGTATATGTCAGTTTACTTGATTTTGTCCCACAATTTCCCTAGGCTCTACTATGATCTGAATATTTCTGCCTCCCTAATTGATCATATTAGAAGGTGGAACCTTTGGATGATAACGATCAGGAGGGTTGAGCTCTCGTGAATATTAGCGTTCTTAGACCACACAGAGCTCCCTAGCCTCTTCTGCCGCATGAGCAGACACGGTGAGAAAGCACTGGCGGTGAACCAGGAAATCAACCCTTACCCCACCATGCTGGCACCCTGAACTTGGACTTCCAGCCTCCAGAACTGTGAGAAAGCAATGTCTGTTGCTTTAAGCCACTCAGTTTGTGACATTCTGTTATAGCAACCCAAAAAGATGAAGGCAGGCTCTGCCCAATTTCTTTCATTCCTTTTTCCTACTGCTGCTCACATTTGTTCATTTCAATGTCCCATCTTCAAGAGTCCTGATTCTTTCTTCAGTCTGCTCCAATCTGCTGCTATAACACTGTTGCAAAGTTTTCATTTCAGTTATTGTATTTTTCAGCTTTAAAATTTGTGTTGAGTTTTGGGGTGCCTGGGTGGCTCAGTTGGGTGAGTGTCTGAAGGTCGTGATCCCAGTGTTGTGGGATTGAGTCCCGTATTGGGCTCCATGCTGAGCATGGAGTCTGCTTAAGATTATCTCTCTGTCCCTCTGCCCTTCTCTTCAGCTCATGCTCTTTCTTTCTCTCTGAAAAAAAAAATAAATAAAATAAAACAAAATTTGTGCTGTTTCTCCTTATAATTTCTATCACTTTGTTGATATTCTCATTTTTTCATACATTTTTTCCCTGATTTCCTTTAGTTCCTTTATTTCCCCTATTTTTCCTTAGCTCTTTGAGCAAATTTAAGACAATTGTTTTAAGGTCTTTGTCTAATAAGTTTAATGCCTGGACTTCCTCTGGGATGGTTTCTGTTAGTTTATCTCGATCTTTTGGATGAGCCACATTGTTCTTCTCTGTTTCCCCTGGTTTAAGAGGGGAGAGGTACTGGA
The DNA here is from genome assembly GCF_022079265.1 of Lynx rufus. Taxonomy (NCBI): domain Eukaryota; kingdom Metazoa; phylum Chordata; class Mammalia; order Carnivora; family Felidae; genus Lynx; species Lynx rufus. The sequence goes on along the minus strand of NW_025814856.1, from coordinate 67,872,847 downwards.
AACTGGCCTGCCACTTGCTCAACACCATGACCTACACTCCACTGGAAAGGGGTGAGGCAAACGTCATAAACTTTCCTGCCATTTTAAAGATGACTTCTTCTCAGTGTCCCATATGTTTAGTTTCCATACCCCTTTGACTGTTTTCTAGAGAGTTTGTGAAGTTGCTTCAGACAACATCTGGTTGTGTTTTGATACTTCTTTTGGGGATAGAACTTGGAGCTGCCTACTCTCCTGTTTTTCTGCCTTCATTCCAGTCAAGCAATATTTTTAGAAAGCTCTGTACTCACCAGAATGGGCACAGCTTTAGAGGAAATCATTATATCACAGTTTCAGAGTTTGGAATGCAGATGATTAAGTGCAAACTGATTTATTGGGATCACTAAATCCAAATCCCCAAATAGTGAGTGGGGAGATATAAGAAATGAAATTATATGCACAACAGAGCTTTAGGAATGGACAATTCCATGAGGGGGTTAATAAAAACCAAAATAAAAGTCATTACAATTTTGTTAGCTTGCTTTTTTTTTTTTTTTTTTTTTTTTTTTTTTGCCTGCTACTAGCTGTATACCATGGAAAGGTTGCTGGAAAGAAAGAGATGGCTTATTCACTTGGGAAGTTGATAAGCATGTAAATCAATGGTTATTTATAAACACATGGCTAAACACTCCAGGGATAACAAAATCAGAAAGCCGTTTCTGTTGCTAAACATAAATGGCAAGTAGAATGATGATGGGAACCACCGGTTACTGTGTAAGAGGCCACCAGACAAGAACCAGGATCTTCAGGGCTGCATGGCTGGTTCAGTCGGTTAAGTGTTCAACTCTTGATTTTTGGCTCAGGTCATGACCTCACAGTTCATGAGATCAGGCCCCTGTGTCAGCCTCTGTGCTGACCATGCAGAGCCTGCTTGGGATTCTCTCTCTCTCTCTCTCTCAGCCCCTCCCTCACTTGCCTGTGTGCGCTCTCTCTCTCTCTCTCTTTCTCTCTCTCTCTCTCTCTCAAACTAACTAAATAAATAAATAAAGTTAAAACAAAAACAAAACAAAACAAAATGTGGTCTTCAAATAGAGAAACACAAATATTGCGAGGCTATGACTCACAAGGAATAAACCAGAAAAATAAATATTACCCAAACCTCTCTCTCCAAATGATCTTCCACCTGTGGCCATTAAGTCCCATTGGCTGAACTAAGCCAACAGCCAGAGGGTAAATCAGCCAGTTTCCACAATCCATACAGATCAGCCTTCTAGCTCAGAGGTGAAAGAGAAAACAATGGAAAATGCATTGGAAGGAGCAACCGTATCATAGGTCTAAAAATGGCTTGAAAAGCAATTACTACCCAAAATATCTGCTTTTGTGCTTATAAAATCTAGCTTCTAAAGTTTTAATTGGACTATCATTTTATTTCCAAAATAAAACATTCAATAACTTACTTCAGTTAGAATAACATAGGAAATTAGTAGTTACAAGTGTTAATGTGGGGTATGATGTTCTGTGGGACTTTCTGTGTATTGAGAATACAGATGGAAATCCATTTCAATGTTCTTACACAATGTACATTTGATACTCACATCTAGTTATGATTCAGCTTGCTTTACCTTCTAGATTCTTGTTTTTCCATCGCTAATCACCTCTTCCATGTCCTATCAAAAGTTTTGCACTTGTAAAAATATCAATCACCTCATTTTTCAGAACACAGAAAAAGAACTTGACAAAACAGATACTTTTAACCTAAAAGCTGTTGTAGTTTTTTTCTTCTTCCATAGAATGACACTTTTGATGCCAAAAGCAAATTATCTGAACAAAACAGAAAGAGGAAACCAGTTGCTCACTGTTGCGAGGTAAATCTCTGGGTTTCTCAGAGCACTGGGCTGTCCTTTGTTCTTCCCCGTCTTTCCAGAAATGTTTGCCCAATGGAGACTTTGTAAAGCAGAAAGAGCGTCTTCCCCAGAGCAAAGGGTGGGCACGCTTACTGTCTGATATAATAAATTTGGTATCTTTCTCCACAGTGAAAGGAGGCATGCTTATTTCCATTATGAACAATTTCTGTTGTTCTTCTGGAATATAATCTGGTAAAGGTGAGAGTGTCACCTGGTTTTCTTCATGTTAGTCTGTGACAATGGGGGCTGGGAAAACCAGTGCAAAACAAACCAAAACAAAGCAAAACAAAATGCTGGCATTCTTACTATCGCTATTGGTGTAATAAAATCCTTCGTCTCTGACCCACAAGTCTTGTTTCCTCTGTCAGCACTGGTGACACTGCCACAGTTGGTTTGTTAGCCTGAAGGGAATGTGGGGGCGCCTGGGTGGCTCAGTCGTTTCAGTGTCCGACTTCAGCTCAGGTCATGATCTCACAGCTTGTGGGTTCGAGCCCCCCTCAGAGCCTAGAGCCTGCTTCAGGTTCTGTGTCTCCCTCTCTCTCTGCCCCTCCCCTGCTCATGCACTGTTTCTTGCTCTCTCCCAAAAATAAACATTAAAATTTTTTTTGGAAAAAAAAAAAAAAGAGAAAGGAATGTAAAATAAGAGCCTTCGTGGTTCTTGACGTTTTTGTCAACAGAGTAAGGAAACTGAGAGAAACATGCTTTCTGGAAGAGGACGCATGAGCATCCTGTGGATTTATTAATGGAATTTGAAGGAAGTCCATGGAAATCAATAGCAAACATGTTAACCAAATTGAACACCCAGCTGGGGAATAAATGATCCTCTATCTTATTGCCTCTTAATAAGGATGAATTGGGAAATGGTTGGAGCCGAACACAAGGAAATAGGTTTGAAGACAGCTGTCTTAACTTGGTCCTAGTTTTTTCTCAGTCTCCTCCTGACTTGATTACCAAGGACTTGATTAAC